>NC_090651.1:192412293-192417293 GCF_040937935.1 Hyperolius riggenbachi | reverse complement strand
GAAAAAAATACATCCTTCCATCAAGTTCAACCAGATCCCATGATTGATAAATACCTCAGTAAATTAGAGTTCATAGTGGTAAAGAAATGTAATAACTGGAGTATACAATTAAGGGAAAACAATGGTCTGTGTGATATGGGCTTTGGTATTTATTGTATTGCTATCAACTGTTAGAAATGTTTCATGGACCTACGGTAAGTGATTAATGCCTTTTTTTCAGGGACTTTGTGCTCCAAGTGTCTTTCAAGATAACTATGTTCATAGTCAGTCTAAATTTATTCATTTTTGTTAAGGAGAAGGAGAAGCATCCTTGTCTCATAAATCAGTATCAGAGAAAGGACAAGGCAGTTTTCAGTATAAATGCACTAAATACATGAATATTAATGATTTCACAAATACTGCCTTTAAATTATTTTATTCTTGTATTTGGTAAAAAAAAAAATAGTACATCTAATAGCTCCAGTATTAGATGTGAGAATCTCATATGTCCCAATAGTAGTTAATGGGCAGCGCTACAACTAGCTTTTCTGAATTGCTTTGACTTTTAGGCCTCTTTCACAGTAGGACGTTGCGTTTCAGTTAAGGTTGCACAACGCGGCCCTAACGCAACGCATATAGACTTTAACTTGGATGCGTCTCTTGGTGTGCCGTTTTCGTCGCACAGTGATGGACCGAAAATGGCGCATGCGTTACATTTACAAAAAACATACAAAAAAAAAAACCATTACTGAGCATGTGCAACACAAATAACGCAGCAGATTCATTGCTAAACGCACAGCATGCAGCACTTTATAATAACTCTACACGTTACACACAAACGTGTGCACTGTGAATGTCACACAGACTTAGTATTGCTGTGCGTTAGTCTGCGTTGAAACATTTTCTAACATGCGACTTTAACGTTGCACTGTGAAAGAGGCCTTATACTGCTGTAGTAGTTTAGAAAACAGCTTATAGTAGTAATTCAGGACCCACATTTCTTTCTCTCTCCTTTCTCTCAGCATAGTTGACTCAAAATTCCCATAATAAGCATGTTAGTCTCACCCAAGAGGCAGAAGTAGGGAGCAGGAAATTGAATCTTCTAACAGCTGCTCTACTTAAAGAGGAACTGAAAGGCAGTGATGAGCGAAAGTGCTAATATTCTTTTCGCCTTATTTTCACAAAAATAAGTACAATTTTCGCTTTGACAAGCGAAAATTTGTCAGAATATTTTAGCTCTTTTTTTTGCCTAATAGCTGCCGATTTTCACGGTTAATAGTACAGCCCCCTTACCAGCTAGAATCACCAAATTTTCAGGCTATGTTAGGGAGAACAGTGGGTACAGGAGGAAAAAAAAGTTTTAAAAAATACCTTATAATTTTGAACAAAATCGATTGTAAAGTTACGATAGGAAAAAAGTATACATTTAAATGTGGTAAATAAAAAGATAATGCAGCAACGTAATGGTAGTGTAAATTTACGTATATCAAAAAGAAGAGCAGTGAATTTCATGTTTGGGTTTCCAGGGGGTCCACACTAGTGATGTTGCGAACTTGAAATTTTTGCGTTCACGAACAGGCAAACTGTGCAAACTGCCATAGACTTCAACGGGCAAGCGAATTCTAAAACCTGGAGGGACTGTTTCTGGCCACAAAAGTGATGGAAAAGTTGTTTCAAGGGGCCTAACATGGCAAAAGTCCCACCAAAAATAACGTAGTTGACCCAGAGTCATTGTAATGGTTGGTGTCAGCACACAGAGAGTATCTGATTATTGATGATCTGCAGTATCACCAACAATACAGATGTATTACTAATTATTAGTGATCTGCAGAATCACCAATAAAACAAGTATGGCTAACCTCTGGACACCTAATAAAATGTAAGTGTTTGGGTGCAACCGTAACTTTAATAATTTGAAGAAACCTCACCAGAGGGGCTGGTGAGGTACTATCAGTACACGAAGTGGTACTAGCGTACAGGCTCCAGCAAGCTGAAGAAACAATACTGAAGAGGCTGAACTCCTTGGCATCAACACCCGGGAACTAGTCTACAATAAACAAATAGCAAGACAGCAATATCCTAGACTAGGTATGAAATCCTTAGCATCAACACCAGGGAACTAGCCTAAGGTCTGAGCGCTAACACGCGAGTCTTCACGACCACAGACAATCCTACAATGAAGCCCGGAGGCTTATAAAGCAGAGGAGACCCCACTGGCACGCCCCTCCAAATCAGCCAATCCTGGGCGCTGTGGGACTCCTCTGACGTCAGCCGACCAACAGGTTTCCTCTCCGCATAAAGGTCCCGTCTGTGCGCGCGCCCGCGTGCTAAGGCGACCCCCTGCCCGGAAAAATGTTCCGTCCTCGGCGTCCTGGACGCCGAGGGTACGGATGGCCGCATGGAGGCAGCTGCGGCGGCGGTGCTGTTCGCCGCAGCTGCCTTGTTTCTCACAGTCAGGTTTTTTTAATCTCTAATCACATATTACAGTCCTAAATTTGTGGAATAAAGTGCTTTAAAATGTCCAGCGTATGTACAAGTCGATCAGGTAGTGTAAGAGTTAGGCCCGGTTCCCACTGACAGACGAAACTCCACATTTACCGCACCGCAAACAACCGCAAAAAGCTTTAGTGTTAACTGCGTATGGACCCCCTGGAAATTCCATGGAAGTGGAAGCTTTGGCCAGGGATTGCTATACAGCCGCAATATGGCTGTGTAAAGATACTTGGCAATGCTCGACATTTTAAAGCACTTTATTCCACAAATTTAGGAATGTAATGTGATTTCTGCCCTTTAGAGATTAAAACACTACTTTGGGTCAACTATGTAATTTTCCGGGGGTCTTTTTCCATGGATCCCCCTCCGGCATGCAACGGTTCAGGTGTTAGACCCTTTACACAACTTTTCCATCACTTTTGTGGCCAGAAAAAGTCCCTCTAGGTTTTAGAATACGCTTGCCCTTAAAGTCTATGGCGGTTTGCATGGTTCATGAACGTTTGCATCAAATCTGCGTCCATGAACCGAAAATTTCAAGTTTGCAACATCACTAGTATGGATGCCCTGGAAACCTCATGATGAAATGTTTTGCTCTTTCATTTGATATATGTAAATTTACACTACGGTTACATTGATACATAATCTGTCATTTACATGTATACTTTTTTCCCTTTCATAATTTTAAAAGTGCTTTCCTACAAAACTATAAGGTCTTTTTGAAAAATCGTTTTTTTTCCTCTTATATCCACTGTTCACCTTAATATACCCTGCAAATTTGGTGATTCTAACTCTTAAGGGGGCTTTGCTATTAACCACGAAAGTTGTCAGCCATTAGACGAAAATTCGAACATTTACATGAAAATCTCAAAAGCAAAAACTTAAAAATGTTACGTATTTTCGGGAAAAAAATCTCAAATGAAAACAGCATTTTCGATGAGAAAATGCCTTTGGCGAAAATTCGCGAGCGACACTGCTGAAAGAGCTGATTCAAACTTCAAGTGCTCTTCTAAGCATTTGGGATTTTAAAAGCTCTTGGTAATGTTATCCTATGTGTGTGTTCTCACTGGAGGGATGTGATTTTGTAAAAATCCCCCATAGCATTGCATTAGCTAGAGTTTTTCAAATCACTAGCGCTTAACCACTTGAGGACTGCGGTGTTAAACCCCCATAGTGACCAGGCCATTTTTACAGAAGTAAAAGTGGACATACCAGTGCAGGGAGGTCCCACACTTCCCAGCACCGATATGTCCACTTATGCCTAGCTGTATTACACGCACATTAACCACTGAAGGACTCAGCCTTTACCCCCCCAGGGCTCTGCCTCTGACGCAGGAGACCTGGGTTCGAATCTCGGCTCTGCCTGTTCAGTAAGCCAGCACCTATTCAGTAGGAGACCTTAGGCAAGTCTCCCTAACACTGCTACTGCCTATAGAGCGTGTCCTAGTGGCTGCAGCTCTGGCGCTTTGAGTCCGCCAGGAGAAAAACATATATATGTTATTTGTCTTTGTTGTTTTGTCTTAAGGACCAGCGCTGTTTTTTCCATTCAGACCACTGCAGCTTTAACGGGTTATTGCTCGGTCATACAACCTACTATCTAAATGAAATGTACCTCCTTTTGTTGTCACTAATACAGCTTTCTTTTGGTGCTATTTGATTGCTGCTGCGATTTTTAATTTTTATTATATTCATAAAAAAAAACATGAATTTTGTCAAAAAAATGAATTTTTTTAACTTTCTGTGCTAAAATTTGTCAAATAAAATAACATTTCTGTATACATTTTTGTCCAAATTTATTGTGCTACATGTCTTTGATTAAAAAAAAAACATTCAGTGTATATTTATTGGATTGGGTAAAAGTTATAGCGTTTACAAACTATGGTGCAAAAAGTGAATTTTCCCATTTTGAAGCATCTCTGTTTTTTCTGAGCACCTGTCATGTTTCATGAGGTGCTAAAATTCCAGGATAGTATAGATACCCCACAAATGACCCCATTTTGGAAAGAAGACATCCCAAAGTATTTACTAAGAGGCATGGTCAGTTCATAGAAGATTTTATTTTTTGTCACAAGTTAGCGGAAAATGACACTTTGTGACACAAAAAAAAAGTTTCCATTTTTGCTAACTTGTAACAAAAAAAATGAAATCTGCCATGGACTCACCATGCCCCTCAATGAATACCTTGAAGTGTCTACTTTTCAAAATGGGGTCATTTGTGGGGTGTGTTTACTGTCCTGGCTTTTTGGGGGGTGCTGAATTGTAAGCACCCATGTAAAGCCTAAAGGTAGTCATTGCACTCTGGGCCCCATAGCGCAGTTTGGCTGCAAAAAAAGTGTCACACATGTGGTATCGCCGTACTCGGGAGAAGTAGTACAATGTGTTTTAGGGTGTATTTTTACACATACCCATGCTGGGTGGGAGAAATATCTCTGTAAATGACAATTTTTTGATTTTTTTACACACAATTGTCCATTTACAGAGAGATTTCTCCCACCCATCATGGGTATGTGTAAAAATACACCCCAAAACAC
>NC_090651.1:192029914-192064914 GCF_040937935.1 Hyperolius riggenbachi | reverse complement strand
CTTTCAAACTAGAAATCCCAGCATATCATGACTACTGCCACTACTGGTGTTTTGTTGGCTAGAACAGCAACTGTTACCTGTAAGAAATCAGGATTTCTCTTCCACTTTAATATAATGCGGCACAAGATTGAATGGTAGATTCTAGTTGCCATGAATAAGAGGAATACTTCAAGCACTTTGAATTTTAGCGGTTGTGTTTCAGGTTTTGTATTAAACTGGCTGTTTATTTATGTTGCAGATATTAATGAGTTGAATTTGCCGAAGACCTGTGAAATCGAGTTCTCAGATCATGATGACCTGCTGAATTTCAAACTAGTCATCTGCCCTGATGAGGTATGTTATTGTCCTTTTTTTTAACAGTCAGTTTAGCAGATCAAAATCGGCGAGAGGATGGATATTTATTTTAATCTAGAATTCTTAACCTCCTTAGCGGTTTGCCCGTTTCAGGCATACCGTGCACTGGCCTCAGGAGTCCCCCATGCTTAATTAATTAGATCAAGTGGCTGCAAAACCTTTAGCTAGCACTAGGCTAGCTGGTACAGGTGTCCAGCACCCCCGATCGATTCCCCCCCGACCCCCCGTTTATACATTACCCAGCCTGGCTCCAGCGATCGGCGCAGCCTCCCCCGCACAGCTCCGGTCTCTCTATGGCAAGGATCAGGTTTACGCATGCCGTTGGTGACGTCCTGTGCGATCCACCCCATAGTGAAGAGCTGTGCGGGGAGGCTGCGCTGATCGCTGGGGCCAGGTTTGGTAATGTATAAACAAGAGGATTGGGGGTGCCTGGCACCTGTACTAGCTAGCCTAGTGCTAGCTAAAGGTTTTTCAGCCATTTGATCAAATTAATTAAGCATGGGGTCACAAACTAACAAAACCTCCTGAGCGGCGTAACGCTCAGGAGTTTAACTACTTTTGGACCTAGCGGCTCTGGCCCTTTAAGGACCAGAGCCTATTTTTCATTCTTTCCTTTGTGATCACTGATTGGCTCACAGTGGTAACAGGGTCAGGAGTCGATGAAATTGGAGCTCAGCTGTCGTTAGCCGAGTATTGAGCCAGCGGGGACGGGTCCCATGCACAGGAGCCATTGTAGTTAAAGGCTTAACCACTTCATGATCTCAGGTTTTTTCCCTTAAAAACCAAAACAGCGTTCATTTCAGCGCTCCTCCCATTCATTCAGCGATAACTTTATTGTTACTCATCACATCTAAATGATCTATATCTTGTGTTTTTTTTTTTGCCACCAGTTATTGGGGGTCATATTGGTTTTCAATAATTACATTATTTTTTATGCATTTTAAAGGGATAAACGAGGGAAAAATGAAAAAAATACACTATTTCTTTATTTCCATCCACTATAGGTTTAAAATAAACAAAGATACCATAGATAAAACCCACACATTGTATTTGTCCCGGGTGATCACAACATTTACCATAAGTAATGTTCCTAGTACTTTGTATGGCAACAGTATATTATTTGGAAGTAAGGCCTGGGGCACACCAAAACCCGCTAGCAGATCCGCAAAATGCTAGCAGATTTTGAAACGCTTTTTTTTCTGTAGCGTTTCACCTAGCATTTTGCGGTTTTGGGAAGCGTTTTTGGTGTAGTAGATTTCATATATTGTTACAGTAAAGCTGTACTGAACAGCTTCTGTAACAAAAACGCCTGCAAAACCGCTCTGAACTGCCGTTTTTCAGAGCGGTTTGCGTTTTTCCTATACTTTACATTGGAGGCAGAAACGCCTCCGCAATACAAAAAATGCCTCACCCCGGGAGTATGCATTTCAGCAAAACGCCTCTCGCTCTAGTGTGAACCAGCCCATTGAGATACATTGACCAAGCGTATCCGCAGCCGCAAACCCGCTCGGTGTGCACCAGCCCTAAAGGTGCATTTTTTTCTGTTTTCTCATTGTACTCTATTAGTAATTAAAAGCCCTCATCTGCAAAAGCAACAGCAATATATAATCATGACATACATATTTAAAAAGCTGAGTCCCTAAGGGAATGATTCATGTATTCTCTTTTCAACTCTGTCACTTTTTTTTTTTATTTTTTTAATTACAAGCGTTCTATTTTGGTGCAGAGTATATGAAAATCATTTTTATTGCTTTTCATTCAGTTTGCCGCAAAAAAAATTCACATGACACAGATTTCAGTTGTCAAAGACCCCAAATTACATTCTCTCGCTTGTCACGGTTAGAATGAATGATACCCTATATACATAATTGGATAGCTTTTTGGTCACCTGGCACGCTGTTAACACAGGTAGCACCACTGGATTTTTCAAGGACATTATCAGCCGACGTCCTGACGTCAGACGCCTCTGATCCAGCCCATAGCGCTGCCCGGCACTCATTGGTCCGGGCAGCGCAGGGCTCTGGCGGGGGGGGCTCTTCTGCCTCTGCGTGCGGGCAATCGCCCCAGAGCGGCGGCGATCTAGCTGTACGCGTGGCTAGCAAAGTGCTAGCTGCGCGTACAGCACTTTAAATGGCCCAAATCGCCCCACCAGGGGCTGAGATATCTTCCTGCGCGGCATAGCGCCAGGAAGGTTAATGAAGCAGTTATTCATTCCATGGATTTAGTCCATGAGACTTTTATTTTGACATCTAAGATAGTGGGTGGGGCAATATTTTTCCAGGACATGGCTATAGAAAGCCTAGTAGCTGTGAGTATATGTGTGATAAGTCGCATAGTATGTCTATTTATGCCTGGTATGGGTTTACCTAATAACATTATTAGGGATTCCAAGAGAACTTGAGAGCCACTTATGTCCAGGATCAGGGATTGTATGTTTTGCCACAAGGGGAGTTATCAGGGGACAAAACCAGAAGATCTGTTCAATAGTGCTCTTCTCTCTACATCCCCTCCAGTACAGGTCAGGGGAGTCGGGGTATACTTTTGATAGGATCTCTGGGTTCAGATACCACCGGTATAGAATTTTGTGAATGTTTTCCTTGATGTGAGTGCACATTGAAGAATGTTTGGCGTTTTCCCATATATCCTCCCAGTCTTGTAAGGAAATGGATGTGGAGAGAGAGCTTTCCCATTTTGACATATAGGTATGTGAGGGGATTAGGGAGCCTGATTTATTATGTAGAATTGTGTAAATTTGTGAGATTACTCCTTTCTGGTGACCTCTGTGGGGGCACAGTCGCTCAAAGGGAGTGTATGAGGAGATGGAAGTGGATTTATGAGTATGCTTATGTAAAAAGTGGCTAATCTGGTTAAATTCTAAGGATGTTTGAGGGGTGAAAGTAATCTTTTTTCCTCCAAGGTAGTCCTGGTTAGTAGCTTTTTAATGAGTGCATCTGTCCAATTATGAAGGTTAAAATAACCTAATAAGAACCATTTACTCATAAAGCTCTTTGAGGTTCCAGGAGGGAAAGATGGATTACCTAATATTGGGTATAATGGCGCGGTATTGGATCGTAGAAGTGCCATATGAACAGAAGATTTCCATATGGGGAGGGTGAAGGTAATCGTGGGGAGGAGGTTAGGTTGGGGTAGTTTAGGAGGGGATTCTGCCCAAATTAAGGAAGCCAGAGATAAATGGAAGTACATTAGTAGCTTCTATAAAAGCTCATTTGGAGAAAACCTTGAAGCTGGTCCAATTCGGTTAGTTGTCTCAAATGAGAAGCTAAGTAATAGTATTTTAAGTAAGGGAGGCCCAATCCGCCTAACTCCCTGGGAGAGAGGAACACTGATTTGAGGACTCTAGGGCTTCAATTCATCAAGCATTACCGCATTCGGTAATGCTGAAAACAGCTGACTTAACGGAGCACTTAAGAAAATGTTAATTCATCAAAGCGGTTACCGAATGAGAAGCTGAAATCGCAGAGCAATGAGATAAATTACCGACTTGTGCTCAACACATGTCAGCAAATGTCAGTAAATGTTAATTCATCAAGGTTACCACATTCGCTAGCACATTCGGTGATTATCTCCAGCTCTCCCCTGTCGTTACAGGCTTTGAAAGCCTTCTGTGTGAATGTTTTCATGATTAGCAGGAGCAGGCAGCCAATAGAAACAGCCCCTGTTCTCCTGCAAGTGCCGCTGATAGGTGCTGATAGGTCACACAGGCTTCTCCACACAAGCTTCCAGACCCCCCAGGCAGTGAGCAGAGAGAACGGGACAAAAGATATCCCCAGATTCCCTTCGGTGGTGTAACCCTTTGAGTCCCTGTTTGAATATGCAAAGATGCTGGTGGTGAAATCACCAAGCATGGCATTTGTAATGTCTCCAGGAAGTTCATCTACGTTGTGGCAAATAAGTAAAATGTTAAGAAAGACTGATCGACAGATTCAGAGCAGCAGAGGCAGTATAAGTAACAGTAAATATAACACGTTTACATAAAGGTGGCCATACACTGGTCGATTTGCCATCAGATTCGACCAACAGATAGATCCCTCTCTGATCGAATCTGATCAGAGAGGGATCGTATGGCCACCTTTACAGCAAACAGATTGTGAACCGATTTCAGCCTGAAACCGTTCACAATCTGTTGTGGTGGTGCTGCTGCTGCCCCCGCCCGCATACATTACCTGCTCCGCCGGCGCGACTCCAGTCCCCCGGTCACCGCTGCTCTGTCTGCGCTCTGGTCTCCAGGTCCGGCATGCCTCACTTCTTCTAGCCCGGCAGGAAGTTTAAACAGTAGAGGGCGCTCTACTGTTTAAACTTCCTGCCGGGCTAGAAGAAGTGAGGCATGCCGGACCTGGAGACCAGAGCGCAGACAGAGCAGCGGTGACCGGGAGACTGCAGTCGCGCCGGCGGAGCAGGTAATGTATGCGGGCTCTATTGCGTCGGTCGTCGGGCACTCGAACGCCGCTAGCGATGCGCTCTTTACCCGCGGGCGATCGACGGTTATTTTCCGCACGGCACGATCGACGGGATCGGACGAAATGGATCGAAATTCGGCGTGTAGCGTGAACGATTGGCAGCAGATTCGATCCCAGTGATCGAATCTGCTGTCGAAACGGGCGCAAATCGGGCCAGTGTATGGCCTGCTTAAAGGGATGTCTGGATGCCTTCTATTGTTATCAGCTTGTAACAACACAGGGACATTCCAAGCTGCTCTGCACCACTCTGCTGTTATCTAACAGCTTTTGATGAACTGAAGCCGTAGTACTTCAGTAACTTAACGAACCTCTACCACATGTGTGAAAATATTGATGAATTAGCACAGTGAAGTGTAAAATACCGAATGCGGTATTTTAAGGACTGGGATTTTGTTATCGAACACCCTTTGATGAATTGAAGCCTAGGTCTTTTATGATCCATATAAATTTGAGAAACTCCGATTGTAGGTTGGAAAGTTGAGTTGAGGGAACTTTGACTGGGAGGGTCTCAAAAAGGTATAGTAAGCGGGGTAGAATATTCATTTTAAGTGAGTATAACCTACCCAGCCAAGAAATGTTGTAAGCAGTCCACTTGTGAAGGTCCTGAAGTATCTTATGAATAAGGGATAGAAAATTTTGTTTATATATAGTTGAGTAAGTAGGAGTGAGAAAGATTCCCAAGTATTTAACCACTTAAGGACCGCCCCCAGCCGATGGGCGGCGGCAAAGACCGGGCCCAAACGACCGCAATACAACAACAACAACAACAACAAATAACATTTGTAAAGCGCTTTTCTCCCGTGGGACTCAAAGCGCATAAGCATGGCTCCGACCATCGTGGTACAGGGGAAGAATTTTATAAATCTGGAAATGCCAGGCTAAACAGGTGGCTTTTCAGTCTGGATTTGAATAGCTCCAGGGATGGTGCTGTCTTTACTGGGTGTGGTAGGGATTTCCAAAGAGTAGGGGCAGCATGACAGAAGGCTCTGTCTCCAGATTTTTTGAGGTGCACTCTGGGAGTGACCAAGTTTATAGAACTTGCTGATCTGAGGTTGTGAGGGGTGTGGTGCAGCTTCAGCAAGTCCTTCATGTATCCAGGGCCCAGATTGTGCAGGGATTTGAATGTCAGCAGTCCAATCTTGAAGAGTATTCTCCATTCTACTGGTAGCCAGTGCAGTGAGCGAAGGATCGGTGTAATGTGACAGTGGCGAGGCTGGTTTGTTAGCAATCTGGCAGCAGCATTCTGCACTAATTGCAGGCGACGCAAGTCTTTTTTGGGGAGGTCAGCATAAAGGGCATTGCAGTAGTCCAGCCGTGATGTGATGAAGGCGTGGATTAGGGTTGGAAGATCCTCTGGGGGAATCAGATGTTTAATCTTTGCAATGTTCTTCAGATGAAAGAAGGAAGATTTAACTACAGATGAAATTTGGTTTCTGAAACTCAATTCCCCATCGATTAGTACGCCAAGGCTGCGCACAAGGTTGGAGCTGTTTATGTCTGAATTCCCAATCCTGATTGGTGTTGCTTTAGGATAGAGCTGTTTTGATGGCGAGCACTGGCTTTGGACAAACAGGACCTCAGTTTTGTCAGCATTCAGTTTCAACCAGTTATCATTCATCCATGCCTGAAGCTCAGCTAAGCAAGAGTTTATTTTTGGGGTAGGGTCTGTTCCACCAGGTTTGAAGGACAGGTATAGCTGTGTGTCATCGGCGTAGCAGTGGTACGTCAGGCCATGTCGTTGGATAAGTGTACCGAGTGGCAACATGTAGATTGCAAACAGCAGAGGGGATAGGATTGATCCTTGTGGCACTCCGAATTGTAGAGGTGCAGGTTTGGACATTATAGGTCCTAGGGATACTCTCTGTGTTCTGTCAGTCAGGAATGATCTGAACCACTGGAGGACTGATCCACTGATGCCACAGTACTCCTGCAGTCTGTTAAGCAGGATTTCATGGTCAACTGTATCAAAAGCAGCTGAGAGATCCAACAGGATTAGGATGGAGCATTCCCCTCTGTCCCTTGCCATGAGCAGATCGTTGCAGACTTGGATGAGGGCTGTTTCACAGCTGTGGTGTTTCTTAAAGCCAGATTGTAGAGGGTCCAGGATGTTGTTTACTGACAGCCTGGTTTCAAGTTGCAGATAGACAGCCTTTTCAATAACTTTACCTAAGAAGGGGAGGTTGGAGACAGGTCTGTAGCTGCTCATAGCATCTGGATCCATGGAAGGTTTTTTGAGAAGGGGCTTGATGATTCCTTCTTTTAGAGAGGTAGGAAACCTCCCTGCTTGCAGAGAGCAATTTACTATTTTGTGAAATGCTGGACCAAGCAGGTCAGGGCATTTCAGCATATGTTTAGTTGGTCCAGGGTCCAGGTCGCAGGTTGTCTGGTGGAGACGACAGAGGGTGTCTGAGATCTCTTCCTCACTAATACTTTTGAAATCAGTCCAGGGTGTTAGGTTGTTTTTGCAGCTATTTCCATTAGTTGCATGAGTCTTGGGTGCTGTGGACTGAATGAGAGACCGAATAGAAGATACTTTGTCGGCAAAGTAGCAGGCAAATTTCTCACATAGCTCCTTTGAGGGAGTTATAGTGGGGTTAATAGTGGGGTTAATACGCCCATCGGCGGGGGCGGCTGCGGGCGTGGTTATGCGGCGATCGTGTCATTCGCGACGTGATCAGCCGCCGGCGACTGGCTCCGCCCCCTCGCACTGTAACCCGCCGACCGTTCGGAAGCGCCGGCGGGTTACGAGCACCCATATCGCCGCATGTACATTGTATAATAGGCTTTGTAATGTATACAAAGCCTATTGTACAGGCTGCCTCCTGCCCTGGTGGTCCCAGTGTCCGAGGGACCACCAGGGCAGGCTGCAGCCACCCTAGTCTGCACCCATGCACACTGATCTCCCTGCCCCCTGATCGCCCACAGCACCCCTCAGACCCCCCCGCCCACCCCCCAGACCACTGTTTGCACCCAGTCACCCCCCTAATCACCCATCAATCACTCCCTGTCACTATCTGTCAACGCTATTTTTTTTTTTAACCCTAAACTGCCCCCTGTTCCCTCCTGATCACCCCCCCCACCCCTCAGATTCTCCCCAGTCCCCGTCCCCCCCCAGACCCCCCCTGTGTACTGTATGCCTATCCCCCCTGTAATAACCCACTGATCACCTGTCAATCACCCCCCGTCACTGCCACCCATCAATCTGCCCCTTGCGGGCAATCTGATCACCCACCCACACCAATAGATCGCCCGCAGATCCGACATCAGATCACCTCCCAAGTGCAGTGTTTACATCTGTTCTCTACCCTAAACACCCACTAATCACCCATCAATCACCCCCTATCACCACCTGTCACTGTTACCCATCAGATTAGACCCTAATCTGCCCCTTGCGGGCACCCAATCACCCACCCACATGCTCAGATTGCCCTTAGACCCCCCCCTTATCAATTTGCCAGTGCATTATTTACATCTGTTATTCCCTGTAATAACCCACTGATCACCTGTCAATCACCTGTCAATCACCCATCAATCACCCATCAATCACCCCCTGTCACTGCCACCCATCAATCAGCCCCTAACCTGCCCCTTGCGGGCAATCTGATCACCCACCCACACCAATAGATCGCCCGCAGATCCGATGTCAGATCACCTCCCAAGTGCAGTGTTTACATCTGTTCTCTACCCTAAACACCCACTAATTACCCATCAATCACCCCCTTTCACCACCTGTCACTTTTACCCATCAGATTAGACCCTAATCTGCCCCTAGGGCACCCAATCACCCGCTCACACCCTCTGAACGCCCTCAGACCCCAGCCCTGATCACCTCGCCAGTGCATTCTTGCATCCATTTCGCCCCTCTAATCACACCTTGAGACACCCATCAATCACCTCCTGTCACCACCTGTCACCCCCTAGCACACCTACCCATCAGATCAGGCCCTAATTTGCCCCGTGTGGGCTCCTGATCAATCGGCCAAACCCTCAGATCCCCCTCAGATCCCTTTCCAATCACCTCCCTAGTGCATAGATTGTATCTATTTTCCCCTCTAACCACCCCCTGAGACACCCATTAATCACCTCCTGTCACCCCCCTAGCACTCCTATCCATCAGATCAGGCCCAATACAACCTGTCATCTAAGAGGCCACCCTGCTTATGACCGGTTCCACAAAATTTGCCCCCTCATAGACCACCTGTCATCAAAATTTGCAGATGCTTATACCCCTGAACAGTCATTTTGAGAAATTTGGTTTCCAGACTACTCACGGTTTTGGGCCCGTAAAATGCCAGGGCAGTATAGGAACCCCACAAGTGACCCCATTTTAGAAAGAAGACACCCCAAGGTATTCTGTTAGGTGTATGATGAGTTCATAGAAGATTTTATTTTTTGTCACAAGTTAGCGGAAATTGATTTGTATTTTTTTTTTCACAAAGTGTCATTTTCCGCTAACTTGTGACCAAAGTATGGCGAGTTCATAGAAGATTTTATTTTTTGTCACAAGTTAGCGGAAAATGACACTTTGAAAAAAAACAATTAAAATCTATTTCCGCTAACTTGTGACAAAAATTAAAAATCTTCTATGAACTCACCATACTCCTAACGGAATACCTTGGGGTGTCTTCTTTCTAAAATGGGGTCATTTGTGGGGTTCCTATACTGCCCTGGCATTTTAGGGGCCCTAAACCGTGAGGAGTAGTCTTGAAACCAAATGTCGCATAATGACCTGTGAAATCTTAAAGGTACTCATTGGACTTTGGGCACCTTAGTGCAGTTAGGGTGCAAAAAAGTGCCACACGTGGTATCGCCGTACTCAGGAGAAGTAGTATACTGTGTTTTGGGGTGTATTTTTACACCTACCCATGCTGAGTGGGAGAAATATCTCTGTAAATAGACAATTGTGTGTAAAAAAAAAATCAAAAAATTGTCATTTACGGAGATATTTCTCCCACTCAGCATCGGTATGTGTAAAAATACACCCCAAAACACATTATACTACTCCTGAGTACGGCAATACCACATGTGTGGCACTTTTTTGCAGCCTAACTGCGCTAAGGGGCCCAAAGTTCATTGAGCATCTTTAGGCTTTACAAGGGTGCTTACAATTAGGCACCCCCCAAAATGCCAGGACAGAGAACACACCCCACAAATGACCCCATTTTGGAAAGTAGACACTTCAAGGTATCCAGAGAGGAGCATAGTGAGTCCGTGGCAGATTTCATTTATTTTTGTTGCAAGTTAGAAGAAATGGAAACTTTTTTTATTTATTTTTTTTTGTCTCAGTGTCATTTTCCGCTAACTTGTGACAAAAAATAATCTTCTATGAACTCACCATGCCTCTCAGTGAATATTTTGGGATGTCTTCTTTCCAAAATGGGGTCATTTGGGGGTGCATTTATACTATCCTGGAATTTTAGCACCTCATGTAACATGACAGGTGGGCAGAAAAGTCGGAAATGCTTCAAAATGGGAAAATTCACTTTTGACACCATAGTTTGTAAACGCTATAACTTTTACCCAATCCAATAAATATACACTGAAAGGTTTTTTTTTTTAATCAGACGTAGCACAATAACTTTCGCGCTGAAATGTATAGGAAATTGTACTTTTATTTGAAAAATGTCAGCACAGAAAGTTAAAAAAGTATTTTTTTTGACAAAATTCATGTCTTTTTTGATGAATATAATAAAAACTAAAAATCGCAGCAGCAATCAAATAGAACCAAAAGAAAGCTGTATTAGTGACAAGAAACGGAGGTAAAATTCATTTAGGTGGTAGGTTGTATGACCGAGCAATAAACCGTGAAAGCTGCAGTGGTCTGAATGAAAAAAGGCTCTGGTCCTTAAGGGGCGAAAAGACTGTGGTCCTCAAGTGGTTAAGGGTCTGCGTTCTCCATTTGTAGGGATAATGAGATTGTAGGATGCGTAGTAGTTCAGAGGGGATTTTGATTGGTAATGCTTCAGTTTTGTCTTGGTTAATGTAACGATCGGTGTAACACAGAGAGGATCTGATTACCGGTGATCTGCAGTATCACTGGGAATACAGATATGTACCAGATTATTGATGATCTGCAGTATCACCGATAATCAGATATATATACTAACCTCTGGACACCTGAGTGGTGGAGTAGTGTTTGGTGCAACAGTAATACTTAGAGGACTAGGCCTCAGGGCAGTAAAGAGTACTGCACAATTCCTTCCGAAAACCTGAACTCTCCCGGAGTGAGGAGTCAGGCTGAGAGTAGGAAGGACAACCTAGAGTGACACTCAGGAGGGAGTGTCACTACCAGGACTGGGAACCGCCTCTGACAGTAAGGTTGGTTCTCGAGGTCGGACAAACCGGGTTGTAACCACACAGACAGATACAGTACAGATTCAGAAGACAGATGTGGCGTCCAATAAACAAGCAGGGTTCGGCAACAGCGTATCAGAAATATCGAGGTACAGAATCAGGAGGCAGATGCAGAGTCTTAGGGCGAGCCGGGGTTCGGCAACAGAGTAACAGAATAGCAAGGTACAGGATCAGAGTTCAGAAGAATAGTCAGGCAAGCAGAAGGTCATAACAGATAATACAGTATTATTTCCTAACGCTAAGATCCGTGGCCGTCAACACCTTTGGAAACTATGCTAGAACACAGATACAGACAGGTCTGAGTGCTACCACGTTGTGTTCGCAACGCCAGACAACCAGCAACTGAACAGCCAGCAGTATATATACACAGCTACTTTCCAGCACCTCCCTAAGTGCTGGACCAATGAGAGGACACAGAATTGTCAGCTGACCAGCTTGGTCAGCTGACCTACTTCTGGCTGCCATATAAGTTTTGCCTCTCTGCGCGCACGCGCGTCATTCTGAATCTTGGTGGACTATCACTCCCAGCCACACCAGTACTGTCTTGCAATGTGCTTGCTGACTCGTGCGCGGGGTTGGTCGCACTGCCATCAGCCGCGGCGGCCTTCCCGCGCTGGGTCAGACTACTCGAAACAGGCCCATGCGTGCTAACTGCCGCGTCGGACACGGCGGTTTTTCCGCGTTCTGCCACGCCATGCGCGGAAAGAGCCGCCTCCCACTGACTCATGGCGGCGGCTCTTCCGCGTTTTCTCACAGTTAAGATTTAAAAATTGGAAAGAGATTGAAATTTAGAGATGGTCTTATGTAGGCTTGGGAGTGAAATTAAGGGTTGTGTGATGGTGAGTAAGATGTCGTCTGCAAATAGTGACATTTTATAGTCATGATTATTTTGTTGCACACCATGTATATTTGGATTTAATCTATTTGCTGAGGCAAGGGGTTCTATACTAAAAGCAAAAAGGAGGGGTGAGAGGGGGCATCCTTGTCGCGTGCCATTGTGGATTTGGAAAGGGTTAGGGGAGGAAGTTTAATTGTGGAAGTTGGAGAGGAATAAAGGAAGCGTAGAAGTAGAATGAAGGGGCCATCAAATCCTTGATGCTCTAGGACTCTGAATAGAAAAGGCCAAGATAATCTATCGAACCCCTTCTTTGCATCTAAACTTAGGAGCAGAGAGGGTCTTCCAGATTTGTTCATAAGTGAGATAAAATTGGTTGCTTTCCTAGTGTTGTCTCCAGCTTGACGACCTGAGATGAAGCCTACTTGGTCATTATTGACTAATGAAATTAGGATAGAGTTGAGGCAGTTGGCCATTGTTAAAGAGACTCCGTAACAAAAATTGCATCCTGTTTTTTATCATCCTACATGTTCCAAAAGCTATTCTAATGTGTTCTGGCTTACTGCAGCACTTTCTACTATGACAGTCTCTGTAATAAATCAATGTATCTTTCCCCTATCAGACTTGTCGGCCTGTATCTGGAAGGCTGCCAAGTTCTTCAGTGTTGTGGTTCTGCTATGAACTCACCCTTCCTGGCCCCTCTATGCACACTGCCTGTGTATTATTTAGATAAGAGAGAAGAGAGAAGCTGCTCTAATCAGCTGGATAAATCGTCCTCTGAGCTGGCTGGGCTTTCACATACTGAGGAATTACAAACAAGGGCAAAGCTGTTTGCAGGAAGAAAAGAGCAGCCTGAAACTTCAGTGCATGGGGGAAAGAAACACACAAATGATCTCTTGAGATTCAAAAGGAATGCTGTATACAGCCTGCTTATGTATGGATGTATTTTTTATGTGTGGACATACTGTACATCAACCTACTTCCTGTTTTGGTGGCCATTTTGTTTGTTTACAAACAAACTTTTTAAAACTGTTTTTTAACCACTTTTAATGCGGCGAGGAGCGGCGAAATTATGACAGAGGGTAATAGGAGATGTCCCCTAACGCACTGGTATGTTTACTTTTGAGCGATTTTAACAATACAGATTCTCTTTAAAGTGATACATTTCAGATCCGAATTTAATAGGGATATTGGTCGATAACTTTGGGGGAGTTGTGGGTCTTCCCCTCTTTAGGGATCACTGTGAGAAGAGAGTTGAGCATAGCTGTGGGAGGGTTTTCACCTTTCATGATTCTATTAGCTAGGGTGACCAAGTAAGGTGTTAGGATGGATTCAAATTTTTTATAGTATGAATAAGGAAGGCCATCTGGTCCTGGACTTTTTGAGCAAGGAAGTAATTTTAGAACATTTGAGATTTCGATGGATGTAATAGGGGAATTTAGTTGCTTGCGTTGTTCATCAGAGAGTTTAGGCAGATTAAGTGGTGCTACGAAAGCATCTACATCCGATAGAAAAGAGGGGTCATTAGATTGGTTATGAAGGTCATAAAGTCGTGCATAGTAGTCTGAAAAGATTTGCAATTTTGTGGGTCATGATGTGTTATGCCTTCAGGATCCTTCATAGAATTGACTGATTGTTGGGAGGATTTAGGGTTTAGTTTGCGAGCGAGGATTGTGTGGGGTTTATTGCTCCTTTCAAAGAAGAGTTGATTGGACCATCTCAAGCTTTTCTCCAGTTGGGTCAGCTGGAGGGAATGAATATCCTGCTTAATTTGTTGCGTATTAGAGTAATGAGTATGTGAGGGGGTGGCTTTATAGTTTTGTTGGGCTACAGAAAGTGAGTTTTGAAGGGATAGAAGTTTTTGTGAAAAGAAACGTTTTTGTCTAGTGCCCTCAGCTATAAAGAGGCCTTGTATAAAGGCTTTGTGGGCCTCCCAAACCATACCGTATGAGGAAATAGAATGGATATTAGTGGTAAAGAATGATTGGAGTTCTTCTGTGAGTTTGGATACTAGAGATTTGTCGTGTAGGAGTGATTCATTCAGTCTCCAATTGAATGTTTTGTGGGGTTTAAGGAACCAGTTAAGGTCTAAACTCTAAAGTGACACATTGGTGATCAGACCATGCCATGGGGGATATATTTTGAGTTTTCCGGCAGGGGTAGTAGGGAGGGATTAGCAAAGAAGTAATCAATACGGGAGTGTGAGGCGTGAGGGGAGAGAAGGAAGTGTATTCAGTTAAGGTTGGATTGCATATTCTCCAAATCTAAGAGGTTATGTTTTCTCATTAGGGCTCTAAATTTTCGTGAGTTGCAGTCGTGTGTAGAGCTTGATTGGGTGGAGGGAGATATGCTTCTGTCTTTGCTGAAAAAGCTAGGTTGAAATCTCCTCCTGGTATGAGAGCGCCCACCATTTCTTTATGAAGTTTAGATTAAAAAAAAGGTCCAAAAGGCTGTTTGCTGGTTATTAGGGACATATACATTGGCTAGGGTTATTGGTTTACCCGCTAGAGAACCTATTCATATTATGAAGTGTCCAATTTTATCCTGTATAGTTTTAGAAATGTGTAGGGGAGTATTGGATTTATGGATAATAGCTACTCCTGCTCGTTTAGTCAGCCCAGAAGCCAAATATACCCCAGAGTAGTGTCTGTTATTTAGACGAATTGGGTCTTGTTTACGTATATGTGTTGGGGCATTGCTATGTCAATGTCAATTTTTTTTAGATCCTTTAGAAGGGAGAGTCTCTTCTGGGGTATATTGAGGCCCTTTGTGTTCAAGGTGAGAAGTTTAACCATGGTCTAATAGTTGTGAGTTATTGTATATGGAAGGTAGGTTGGACCACTGTGACTCATTTAAGTAAGGAAGGAAAAGGAAAAACCTGGGAACATGGTTCAAAGATAACATAAACAGAACAATAACTGATAATTTCAACCGTGAAATAGTAAGGATGCCACTGTATGTTATGTGGCCACAAGGTGAGACAGCTAAATATAGCTGTTAGAGTAAGATCGCCTCAGAAATGCCCGAGTCATATAAGAGTCGTGCAGTTTCGAGTATGGATCTCCTGAGGTACATGTGGAGTCACCAGGGGGTGACAGCCTGGAGCCGCTGCATCAATATATACTAGCATAGGTATCCGAGATCAGCTGAATTATGAAATTTCACGGGATGTAAGCATCATAAAGTGAGCATTGAAAGAATGTAATTTAGTAAGGAAGGCCCTCTGTTGATGTAGAGAGCAGATAAGTCTAGCTTAGCTTGGGAGGGCTTCCATTTCCTCAGAATTTTGAGTGTACGTTAGGGATCGGACCGGTACTCTTGTCCAGTCTGAGATGTGACGGGTTTTTCTTGGAGGAGATAAAGCAGATAGAGATCTGAGATGTAGAGTCGAGGTAGCGGGTGGGGGTCTGAGACCCATCTGTTTCAAAAACATTGGAGCATCATCCAGATCTGAGAGTGTGAAAGTCATTCCCTGGCGATTGACTATGAGGCGAAAGGGAAAGCCCCAATTGTAGAGGATGTTTGCTTCTTTCAGAAGATGAGTGACAGGCTTAAGAGCTCTGCGTTTTGCTAGTGTGATTAATGAGAGATCGTTGTATATATGAAGCTCGTCTTTTTTAAATGAGATTGAGGGGGTATTGCGGATAGCTTGCAGTAGAGCTTCTTTGGCTTCATAGTAATGTAGTCTAGCAATTATATCTTTTGGTCTTTGTGCTGATTGTGCACGCTCTCCCAGTGATCTGTGAGTTCTGCCCATGCGCCACAGCTCGTCTGGAATGTCTGGAACTAATTATTTAAACAGTTCAGTTAGGTGGGTTTTAATTTGGTCAGGTTTCACTGACATTGAGACTCCCTTCACGTGTACATTTTGTCTCCTGTCTCTATTCTCAGAGTCCTCTTGTGCTGTGTGGAGTGATTTTAAATCAGTTTGCATAAGATGCTGCTCATCCTCTAGCTCTCCCTGCTTTACTGCTAAAGTGTCCATTTTACTTTCCAGGGCGCTTGTGCGTTCCCCCAGGCCTGCAATATCTGTCTTGAGTTCTTTAAAGGGAACCTTAACTGAGAGGGGTATGGATATTTCATTTTAAACAATACCAGTTGCCTGGCAGTCATGTTGATCTCAGTGACCAAAGTAGTGACTGAATCAGACCCCTGAAACAAGCATGCAGCTAAACCAGTCTGACTTCAGTCAGAGCACCTGATCTGCATGCTTGTTGATGGGCTGTGGTTAAAAGTATTAGAGACACAGGATCAGCAGGAGAGTCAGGCAACTGGTATTATTGGGAGAGTAATAGAAACTGTTTCACAGTCAGTGCATTTTTTCAGATTGTTTCCTGTTTTCCTTGTTTAGGGCTGGTGCACACCGAGCGGCTTTTTGGGCGTTTTCAGATCCGCTTGCGGCTGCGGATCTGCTTGGTCAATGTATCTCAATGGGGTGGTGCACACCAGAGCGGCAGGCGTTTTGAAGAAACGAAAAATGCCTGGGTGAGGCATTTTTTGGATTGCGGGTGCGTTTCTGCCTCAATGTTAAGTATAGGAAAAACGCAAACCGCTCTGAAAAACGGCACTTCAGAGCGGTTTGCCAGGCGTTTTTTGTTACAGTAGCTGTACAGTAACAGCTTTACTGTAACAATACAGGAAATCTACTATACCAAAACCGCTAGACAAAACCGCAAAACGCTAGCTGAAACGCTACAGAAAAAGAAGAAAAAGCGTTTCAAAATCTGCTAGCATTTTGCGGATCTGCTAGCAGGTTTTGGTGTGCACCAGCCCTTAGTTACAAGACCAGAGACTAGTGTGATGTTTTATTTACATAGTTTAGGGAACTAATATGTTTTATTTTCTTTCTGTTAAAGGGATTTTACAAAGGTGGAAAATTTGTCTTCAGTTTTAAGGTGAGTCAGTAATTGTCTGTATGATGTCTTAGAAATGAGGAGAAAAAAAAATGTTGTTTTTGCCCATAACCTCCCTGGCGTTCTGGACGAGCTAGGCTCGTCCAGAGACGCCGGAGGTCACCGCTCAGGCCCCACTGGGCCGATTTGAATATATATTGCTTGCTGCGTGTCCTACCTAGTCGCCGCTGATCCGCCGCTACCCGCCGCGATACAGGGCCCCCCCCACCCGAGACCCCGTGCGCTGCCTGGCCAATCAGTGCCAGGCTGCGCTGAGGGGTGGATCGGGACTCCCTGTGACGTAACGACGTCGGGGGAAGCCCTCAAGGAAATCCCGCTCAGAACGGGATTTCCGGACGGGTAATTGCGCCGGCGGCGATCAGAGGGCAGGGAGGGACGCCGCAGGGAGGGGGGAATCATGTAGCTAGCGCTAGGCTAGCTACATGATAAAAAAAAAATCTGCAAAAAACTTTCCCGCGGCCATCAGAACGCCAGGCAGGTTTTAAAATGTATTTATTACACTTAATGGTAACTTAACAAATGTTTGTAATATTAAACAAAGGAAGCCTCAGTATACACAAACACAGTTTACGTTTTTATTTAATCTGAGGAACAGAGTTACCGAAAACACCTTGATTTACAGATTGCCCAGCAAGCTCATGGTGAACCAGAACTCGTAAGCGTGTGTATGGGGCTAAAAAGGATCAAAAAGCCCTCTTACTAAAAATGCTATGCAAAACAGAAATTTGCTTTCCTAAAACGGAAGGTATTTGTGATTATTCAAATTGGAGTGAGCATATGAGTGCTCACAATTTATCACTGCTAAAGCGCTGAGCTCGCTGAGAATCTCAGTGAATTCTACTGTAGAGTTGAGCCCCCACAGCTACGGGCACCTCCCCACTCCCCTGCCTCTGAGGCCTCGCGACCAAACTCGCCCCCTCCACCGGTGAACAAGGCTGATGTTCTGAAAACACTTGTTAAGGATCAATGTCAGGAAAGCCTCTGGCCCGGACGGTGTGTCACCAGCCTGCCTGAAAAACGGCGCTCGACAGCTCCCCCCTATTCTTTTCTCCATCTTCAACAAGTCCCTTCAGACCGGTAAAGTCCCCGCTTGCTTCAAGAGGTCCACCATCATCCCTGTCCCCAAAAAGCAGGGCGTCACCGACCTCTACAACTTCAGGCCCGTGGCACTTTACATCAGTCATCATGAAGGTTCTTGAAAGTATGGTGCTTCCCCTCCTCAAGCTCACCACTGAGGCCCTGCTGGATCAGCACCAGTTTGCATACAGAGCAAACAGGTCCACTGACGACGCCATCAATATCTGCCTGGAGCTCGTCCATGATCATCTGGACAAACCCGGCACGTATGCCAGGATCCTCCTTCTTGACTTCAGCTCAGCGTTTAATACCATCAGCCCCAAAATACTTCAGGAGAACCTTGTCGCACTCGGGGTCCACCCCACTCTACGCCTGTGGATCACAGACTTCCTCACCAACAGATCCCAGGTCGTAAAGCTGGGCACCATCTCCTCTCAACCTCGGATTACAAATACATGAGCACCACAAGGGTGCGTCCTGTCGCCGTTCCTGTTCTCCCTGTACACGACTGCTTGCAGATCCACAGCGGACTCCGTCAAAGTGATCAAATTTGCGGACGACACCACCATTGTCGGTCTCATCACTAAAAATGACGAGGAAGCGTACCGCCTCCAGGTTGAGAGCATCTGCCACTGGTGTAGGGAGAACGGGCTGGTCCTAAACACGGCAAAAACTGTGGAGATGATTGTTGATTTTAGGAAGCACGCCAACGCCCCCCCTCCAATCCATGTTGAGGACAAAGAAGTTGAAAGAGTTCCTTGTGTCCGACTTCTGGGCACAACCATCTCCCAACGACCTGAAGTGGAAGGCAAACGCCTCCTACGTCCAAAGGAAAGCCCAGCAGAGGTTATTCTTTCTCCGGCAACTGAAGAAGTTAGGCATGTCCCCGAATCTTCTGACCAGCTTCTACTCTGCTACAATTGCATCTGTCCTCTGCTCTTCCATCCTAGTCTGGTACGCCAGCTCCTCAGCCAGCGACAGACACAAATTACATAGAGTCATCAGATCAGCGGAGAGAATTATAGAAAAACCGCTACCCACTCTGGACCTCCTCTACTATTCAAGGCTGAGCTCCAGGGCCCTGAGGATTGCAAAAGACCCCTCACACCCAGGCAACCATTTTTTCAGCCAGCTTCCTTTGGGCCGGAGGTATCGGACCATCTACACCAGGACCACTAGACACAGAAACAGCTTCTTCCCCTCAGCTGTAAACTCACTAAACTCTCTCCACGCACTCCCCACCACAGCATTTTTGGCGTCACATATATCCATAGCAGCGCCAAGCCCAGTGAATAACTAGTGTTGTGCAACTATACTAAAATTGAGTGGTTTTTTTTGCTTGCATGTTCTTTGTTTTTTTTTTCTCTGTATAAAATGTCTGACATAGTGTTGATCCTTACTGATGTTTTCAGTGTACCTATCCTACCTGTATCCTGTACGTGCCAAGACCAATTCCGGGCACGACCCAGTCGTGCTTGGCGAAAATAAAGATTCTGATTCTGATAAATGTGCAAAATGTGCTAAATGTGCTGTCCCTAAAAGCTAAACACACCTCCAGAACCGCTTGAATGTTCACCATGAGCTTGCTGGACATTCTGTAACACTGGGTGTTTAAAATCCTACCCCATAGAACTATATTAATCCATGTCATGCACTGATGAGGACCAACCAGTCTGAAAAAATCGTTATGCATGTTGGATTAATGTGGCTCTAATATTAACAAGCTGACACATCATGCAGTGGCTGGATAGTGTACTGGTCACGACCTCCACCTCTGAGGCAGGGACCAAGGTTTGAATCTCTGCTCTTCCTGATCAGTTAGCTCGCACCTGTTCAGTTGGGAGACCTTGGGCAAGACTCCCTAACACTGCTACTGCCTATAGAGCCTGTCCTAGTGACTCTTGCGCTTTGAGTTCGCCAGGAGAAAAGCACACTATAACTGTTCTGTGTCTTGTCTTGTCTTGCCTATCATTGCATTCCGGTGGTTCTGGAGATGTTTAGCTTTCAGGGACAACAAAAGGGATGATTTTCATATTCTGCAGTAATTCATTGTGTATGCTCACTCCATTATGAATAATCGCAAATACCTTCTTTAACTGCTTCCGGAATGCGGTAATTGAAATCTACATCGTTTGTGGCTGCTTATTCCTGCCAGGGCATAGATTTCAGTTACCGTGCTGCATGGACTTACCACTCGCCAATCTCTCCCTCGCCGCAGGCCTCTCACTCTGCCTTCGCTATGACGTCAGAGCTCTGTGAGACAGTCAGGAGCCGATTTCATTGAGATTGGCTCACATTGATGACTGCTCACACAGCTCTGCCATCATAGCGACGGCAGCGTGAGGGGCCTGCAGCGATGCCTGAGTGGCGGCTCCAGACAGCGATTCGTCCTTAAGCCCTGTTTTTAGGTACCAACAGTCTCTGGTTCTTAACCACCTTACAACTGCCTAACGCCGATTGGGGGCTGCAAGGTGGCTCCCCTAGGACCGCCTAACGCCGAAAGGCGCCAAGTCCTGGGAGTGTTTTGCAGGGGATCATCTGTGCTTGAGTGGTGGAGCTACGCTCCATCAACAGTCTGCCAGCGGCGGTCGCCGCTAGCAGACTGAAAAGAAAAGGAATGGCCGTTTCTATTTGTTGTACAGCACTGCCATCTACTGCAGCGCTGTACTGGGGACAGCCCTGTCACTTGGCTGTCCCTTGGAGGGGAAAGAAAATTGATCTCTCTCATATGATTGCTGATGCCTATGAGAGACTATCTCGCTGATTGGATCTCGGTGAGAGGGAGAAAAAAGTCATTTTTATATATGTTACGGCCAGAACCCGAAGTTTGGCCACTTCTAGTTCTGGCCGGCCACTTCGGGTTCTGGCCGGCCAATTTGCGAAGTGGCCGCTGCGCTGCGGCCAATGTTAGACATGGATTGTTTACTCTGATATTAATGTATCTTCTGGCCGCAGCGCAGCGGCCAAACGTATTAATTTGTTGCAATTAAGCCGGCGGCAATGTAACAATTCAAGCCGCCGGCTTTTTATCTGCCTCTCTCTCTCTCTCCTCTTATGGCCAGCCGGTGGGGGACACGCGAGTCCCCCAGAGTCGTTCGTCGCAGCAGGGGCAGCAGAGCGGGGAGGCTGCAGACATTGCTTCTGCCAGCACCCGCTCTGCAAGAACGGCAGGCTTCCCTGCCGCAACGAACGACTCCGGGGGGATACTCGTGTCCCCGCCCGGCTGCCCATAGGAGAGCGAGAGAGGCGGGGGGAGGAGAGAGAGGCGGGGGGGGGAGAAGGAGAGAGAGGCAGATAAAAAGCCGGCGGCTTGAATTGTTACATTGCCGCCGGCTTAATTGCAACAAATTAATACGTTTGGCCGCTGCGCTGCGGCCAGAAGATACATTAATATCAGAGTAAACAATCCATTTCTAACATTGGCCGCAGCGCAGCGGCCACTTCGCAAATTGGCCGGCCAGAACCCGAAGTGGCCGGCCAGAACTAGAAGTGGCCAAACTTCGGGTTCTGGCCGTAACATATATAAAAAAAAACAAAACTAAAAACATTTATCCGCTTGACCACTGAGGGGTTTTTACCCCTTTAGGACCAGAGCAATTTTCACATTTCAGCACTCCTTCCCTTCATTCCCTAATAACGTTATCACTACTAATCACAATGCAATGATCTATAGTTTTTTTTTTTGCCATCAATTAGGCTTTTTGGGGGTGGTATTTGCCCATGTGTCCTGGTTATTACAACATTTAAATTGTGTCTCTAATATGATGTATGGCGACAATATTTTACTTGGAAATAATGGTTTGTTTTTTCCATTTTGTGTTTTTGCTTATTTGCAAATATAACAGTAATAGTAATACACCCTCATGACCTACATTTTAACCTCCTTAGCGGTAACCCCGAGCTGAGCTCGGTGTAAGCCGCCGCGGAGGATATCTCAGCCCCTGGTGGGGCGATTCCTGTCCTGTAAATTGCTGTACGCGCAGCCAGCACTTTGCTAGCTGCGCGTCCAGCTCGATCGCCGCCGCTCTGCGGCGATCGTCCGCGCGCAGCGGCGGAAGAGGACCCCCCCTGCCAGAGCCCTGCGCAGCCCGGACCAATCAGTCCCGGGCAGCGCAAAGGGCTGCATCGGATGGGTCTGACGTCAGGACGTCGGCTGACGTCCATGACGTCATTCCGATCGTCGCCATGGCGACAGGAGAAGCCAAACAGGAGATCGTGTTCTATACGCGATCTCCTGTTTGCTTTTGTGGCCGGCGGCGATCGGACTAGAGGGACACATGCGCCCTCTAGTGGTGTTTTATGTAGCTACCACTCAGGTAGCTACATGAAACAAAAAAAATAAAAATTAAAAAAAAAGTGCAATGCAGCCTCCTTGGCGGAAAAAATTTACCGCCAAGGAGGTTAAGAAGCTGAGTCCCTAAGGTAACTATTTAGGTATTCTTTTTTTCAATTCTCTCACTTTTTTATGCCAAATGAAGGAAACCTAATTGTGACCAAACAATTCAATTTTTGTTTCATCTTACCATAATACAGAAGACCGGAAGTCTTCTTCTTTGTCCAGATGAGTATTTGCAAAGACCAAGCAAGCTTTTGTGTGCCTTATCTGGAGAAGTGGCATCTTTCTTGGTCTGCATCTGTGGAACCCAGCGGTGTACAGGGTCTGTTGGATTGTCTGCCTTGAGACATTGCCACCAGCAGAGCCCAGATTCGCCAGGATGGCCGTGGTGGTGATCCTTGGATTCTTTTTCACCTCTCTCACTATCCTCCTGGCCAGCACAGGTGTCACTTTTTGCTTCCGACCACATCCTCTGGATTTTCCACAGTGCGGAACATCTTATATTTTTAATAATACTTTGCACTGTAGCCACTGGAATTTGAAAACATTTACAAATGCCCTTGTAGCCCTTTCCTGACTTGTGAGCAGCCACAGTGCGCAGCCGCAGGTCCTCACTGAGCACCTTTGTTATAGCCATGACTGTCCACAAACCAACTGCAGAGAGCTGCTGTATTTCACCTGTTGAGTTGATTAAAACAGCTGTTCCCAGTTAATCAGGGTAATTAGGATGCTTTAGAACAGCTTGGACTGTTTGGAATGGTCTGGAACTTTGGATTTTCCTACAGACTCGGACAGTTTGTGAAGGGTATGAATAATTTTGGACTGGACCATTTTTGCTCAAATTTAAATAAAAGCTGAGAAATATTTTTTCCCACAATAATGCCTCTTGTACATTGTCTTACTATGTTTTGGGAGACTCCTATGTAATTTCCTATTAAATTACTTGCTGGCTGCATTAAGGCTTCATGCACACAGGGGCGTTACAGGCGCACGTTAGTGCAGCCTGTAACGCTCCCACAACGCACAGCAATGTAACACAAGTGGGCTGTTCACACTGCCCACGTTGCGTTACATTGTAACGCAGCAAAGTGCTGCATGCTGTACGTTCTAAGCGGCTAAGCCGCGTTAGACTGTTCGCACATGCTCAGTCATGTTGGGGAGGAGGGGAGAGCGGCCGGGCACATGGCTAATTAATATTCACTGCACTCAGTGACGTGCAGTGTTTACTTCCTGGAGCGGCCGCTCTGTGCGGCGATTGGCCGGGCGGGACCACGTGATGCCGCATGCGTCCAAGAGTACGCATAGCGGCATCACAGACGCCAGAGTGAGCTGTACAACGCGGCTCACTCCGACGTCCACACCAGAGAGCACCAGGCGTTGCGTTAAGGGCACGTTATGTGCCCTATAACGTCCCCTAAACGCAACGTCCTGGTGTGTCACTAGCCTAAAGTATCTCTAAGTCAAAATTTGCCAGGGGTATGAATAATTATGGGCAGCATTGTACATAAAAAAGATAGCTTCTTGGGCACACGGCAGACTGTTAACCACAAGTAGCACCAATAGATTTTTCAAGGCCATTTTATTCAACTAATGCAACCATGTCATTCTTTCATAGCAAAGCCCCTGAAATGTCAGAAAATTCAATAAATGTCAAAAATGTTATTAGTCTGAAAACTAGAGACCCAGGCCTACTTTGATATATATTTTGTAACATTCGGACTCATGCGGTTTTGCTGAAATTGCACCATATCTAAATTGTATTTTTTACAGCTTTTTTCACTTTAGCACTAAAAACATTCACATGACAAAGGCCTCAGCTGTTAAAGACCCCAAATTCTATTCTCTGGCTTGCCACGGTTAAAATGATACTTTACATACCGTATATTCCGGCGTATGAGAGGACTGGGCGTATAAGACGTCCGCCCAGCTTTTCCAGGTAAAATATAGCGTTTTGGATATACTCTCGCCGTATAAGACTACCCCTTTTCTAATGCACACCAAATATATATATATATATATATATATATATATATATATATATATATATATATATATATATATATATATATATATATATATATATATATATATATATATATATATATATATATATATATATATACATATACATACATACATACATACATACATATACTGGTGCTATGGATGAATAGATACTGGTACTGTACTTTATGTGGTACCCAGTATATAACAGTATACAGGTGATTGACTGTTTGGATTGGTCAACTCTCCCTCTCCAGAAGCAGATTGGTCAGCTCTCCTTGTATACCTTTTTATCAGAGCAGTATGGAAGAATAGATTGCGCTGTGCCCATAAAACATGCCTCTTTCACCCGTCTGGCTCGCCCTTGTATCCTATTTACCTCCTTCTCCGCCTCAGATCTCGCACATGTTCACCTGCTCTGCTTCACTGCAGTCCTCAGCAGCGAGATCTGAGAGGCGGTAACAGGATATGGCGGGCCAGGAGGGTGGAAGAGGCGTGTTTTATGGACACAGCGAGATTTTTCTGCCATACCCTGAGTGTCCCAGACGTTGCAGAGTGAGCGATGAGCTCCCCCCAGCATATGCGGTGACCGCTGAATCTCCAGCACCCAGTAATTAATCATCAGCATGGTCCCGTATGTGCATCGCGTATCACCCAGCATCAAAAACACCCGTTGTATAAGATGACCCCTGACTTTTCAGAAGATTTTCAAGGGTTAAAAAGTAGTATTATGTGCCAGAATATACATTAGATAGTCAACCTTTTGAGCACAAAGCACAGCAGACTGTTAACCACAAGTAGCTAGCGATCGGCGTTAACAAGTCACCAGTGGCTAACACAACAAGATTGTTAGTACCACATTCCAACAGGCTGTGGGTGTTAAGCCCCTCTGCCAACGTCAAGACCAATCTCCTAGAGGGGGCCCTACACCACACTAACCATGGATGCATGTCTTTAACTAGGCATGTCTAATAACAGCATACTTGAGGTTGCTCGTAGGGGCGTAAGCTAACCTCGTATGCACAATTGGCCAAATGTCCAACATTGGATAAGAAGACTAAGAGCAAACTTACTTGAGGTTGCCCGTAGGGGAGTGAGCCAACCTCATATCCACAATTGGACATTTGTCTGATATTGAATAAAAAGCCGGAGGGGTTGGTCATAATTAGAGCTAGAGGTCAAAAGCTGGAAGATCAGAATCCGAGTGCAGTAAAAATGGGCCCAGTATAATCAAAATCTTAACTTAGGAAAGGAGTGAGAGACCTCAAAACATGGTTTAAGGCAAAGTCCTGGTTTGGAAGGACATTTTAGGCAGTAGTAACAGCTGTCCTTTCTGATCTTGTATTTCATATACACCCTGCTTTTTTTCTGAGGATACTGTTTTAACCCTCCTGGCGGTCTATTAAAAACCGCCAGGGGGCAGCGCAGCAGTTATTTTTTTTTTTTTTTTTAATCATGTAGCGAGTCTAGGGCTAGCTGCGTGTAGCAAAAAAAAAAAAATGCAAATTGGCCCAGCAGGGCCTGAGAAATTCTTCTGCGCGGCTTACCGCCAGGAAGGTTAATGGATTAGCAGGGATTGGATCCAGAAAATGCTTGTCGCGAATCCTAATAATGTCTTCGGCGGCATATGGGTCTGTGGTTACGGGAGTGTAGCAAGATTCATAGACCAGGGACATGACTTGCTCCTGGAATTGTAGAAACTTGTCCCTGTTGCCTGCTTGACAGCTAAACAGGACGTAGGAATTATGTAAGGCCATCTGCAGTAAATAAAATGCAATTTTTTTTACCAGGCCTGGTACAAGAAATAAGAGCGATCCAGTGTCCACAATACAATAAAAGTTATACAGGGATATAGTGATCTAATGAAGGCTGGCTGCCAAAATTTATTATGTAAATTAATGAGGTCAAGCGCAAATCACAGTATTCTAAATCCGCTTCAGTTCTTAATATGCAGTCAATGAGTCTTCAATGCAGTGGGATGAGTATCCACCAACACCAGGGCACCCTTTGGGGAACAAACTCACCAAAGTTAGATGACCACCGTTAGGTTAGTCAATAGCGCTTTATCACCGGAATCCTCTGTGTCATCAGGGTCCCAGTCCCTTGTGCCTCTTTAAGTGTTTATGTGCACCTCAAAAGCAAAAAGCTCTCATAGCATAATACTGTGTTATAAAACTTTAACTTTATTAATTAAAACCACTCGCATGAGCCTCCAGTTTATATGTGCATAGAGTAATCGTATGGGCTCTCCCCCCGTTGCCTTCTCGGCTAAGGCTTGCCAATGTCCCAATCGCTGTCTCTCACACACCTTGAAGGGCGCTGCAATCACTGCAGTGTAAGTAATCCCATAGGATTACATATGCTAATGGTGGCCACTAACAATCCAATTCTACCGAAAAGTTGATCGATTAGATAATTCTGATCGTAAGAAAAATCGTTCACTACACCATCAACGAACCAATCTTTGCTTCCTATCTATCACAACCAACAAGAAAATCCAAATTTTGGTTTGACCCAAATCCAATCGTTCATAATCGATTGTGCCCATCAATGGAGATAATTTACAACCCATCCGTTCAGAATTTCTGATTGCTCAAACAATTTTTCACTAGAAATTGGACCGTTAGTGGCCACCTTTACAGCGCTTTGCTGATCGTGAACAATCAGCAAAGCACAACACTGTGGCGGACGAGCGCAGGGGACGTGGGGGACATGGGTAGGGACATGGGATACACAGGCAGGGGACATGGGGGACACAGGACCAACCAATCACTACACTGATCATAGGGGAACACAGGCAGGGGACATGGGAACAAGCAATCATTACACTATAGGGGGACACTGATGGCTGTTCCTGTGTCCCCCTATGTGATCAGTGCACACACACATTTTATTATACATTACATAAAATACATTATATATTACACTACATTATGCATTACATACATTATCCTTGATTCCAAGTGTTCTGGGAGTGCTGTTACTGCAGAATAAACATTTTTTTGTTTTGTTTTGATTTTTTTTAAAATGATCAGTGTCATTGGCTAAGACACTGATCATTCCAACCTCCGGAGAAACTGATTGGTTGCAGGAACTACTGTTTCTGCTCACCAATCACCACACTTTAGAGCACCGCCGTGCCCGCACAAGGGCTCGCAGCCAGAAGAGTAACATTCACGGCCCTGGTACTTGAAGTTTTGCCGGGGCGTGAATATACTGCACAAGATGTAGTACGTAGTTAAATTAATAAATAAAAAATATGCCTGCAGCAGCGATCAGAGCCTACCAACAGAAAACTCTGTTGGTGGGCAGAAAAGGGGAACAGATTTGTTTGGGTGGTAACGTGTATGCCTCTGCAGCACACAGTTAAAGCTGCAGTAAAAAATAGCCTGGTCACTGTAACCCTTCCGTAAAGAGACTCTGAAGTCTTTTTTTTTTTTTCCCCCCCTTCTTTTGTTTAACATTCCTCTTCAGCTTTAATGCTAGAGTGAAATTGCCGCATCCCCATGGCAGAGGAGTAATTTATTACTTAGAAAACGACCTGCAAAGTTCTACGACTTTGCAGGTTGCAGATCATGCTGCCCTGACACACAGGGCTTCTCTTCCTGGAGAGGCTGAGCTACAGCTCAATCTCTGCAGATCTCTGCCTCCTCCCCCGCCCCTCTCAGTGAAAGAAGACTGAGAGGGGCGGGGAGAGGCGGCGATCCACAGAGATTTACTGCAGAGGAGGCAGAGCTACAGCCTAAAGCTCTGCCTCATTGAGGAAGTGAAGCCCTGCGAGTCCCTGGGGCTTTGCAGGGCTTATCTCTAGTAATAAATCACTCCTCTGGCGTGGGGATGCGTCGATTTCACTCTGGCATTAAAGCTGAAGAGGAATGTTAAACAAAAGAAAGGAAAAAAGAGACTTCAGAGTCTCTCTAAGTGGTTAAAGAGGAACTACAACCAAGGATTGAACTTCATCATAATCAGTAGCTGATACCCCTTTTCCTATGAGAATTCTTTACACTTTTCCCATGAGAATTCTTTACCCTTTTCCTGACATCACACGGGGGGGGGGGGGGGGATGTCTGTATGGCTGATATTGTGGTGAAACCCCCCCCCACAGTGTGATGTCAGCATCTGTGTGTTGACATCACACTGTGAGAGCCTCTTTGCATTGTGGGGAATAACAGCTGTTTCCGGCTGCCTAGCAACCAGTATTTCTCTGTGTGCATATGTATATCTATATGGGAAAAAAACTTTTAGGCTCCATTTACACTTAAAGGACCACTATTGCGCAAAAAGTAGGCAGTTAAATCTGACCGATAGGTTTGGGACTAATTCATCTCTTTAGGGGGGATTCTTGGGTTTTATTTGTTTTCCATAGCATTTCCTGAACAGCAGTTGCAAAGTCTAACTGACAAAACAGTGTGCAAGTGAGTAGGAAGGCTGGCTAGTATCTTACTATTTTGGCAGTTAAACTTCTGTTCAGGAAATGCTGTTGAAAACAAAGAAAACCCTGGATTCCCCCATGAAGAGATGGACTGGCCCAAAACCTGTCGGGTTCTGTCAGATTTTAACTGCCTACTTTTTTTCGCAATAGTAGTCCTTTAAAGGGGTTCTTCCGCGAATGAGGAAAAAAAATCAAAATGGTTTATGCATAATCTATTAAAAATCCTTCTAAAATAGTGTGAAAAGTTTTTTAAAAAAATGAATGGTTTCACCAATACAACATGTAATGTATACAGTGACGGCTGAGGTGACTGTGAGGCTAATCCATTTGTTAGGGGTGTTTTTTTTGTTACTGTCATTTAACAAGCTGCTCCCTACCTAGTTTTCATTGCTGTAATGCAGGGCTATGATGAAGTGCTGTGGAATGGCAGTTACAATGAACTGTAGCTCAGGCAGCTAACTTGCCGTGCAATGGATAGGAAGTCCTCTGCACAGACGCTGAAGTCTGGTTGCCGGGCAACGAGGTAAACACGTGATTTGCTCCGAAGAGCTGCCCGACCTCTGCCTACAGGGAGAGGCGGGGGGAGGGGGGTCAGCTCTGTGAGGAAGTAAAAGCAGAAACTACAGAGCAGCACAGCCGTTATTTTAACAGCTGTAAGTGCCGTTCCACAGCACTTCATCATAGCCCTGCATTACAGCAATGAAAACTAGGTAGGGAGCAGCTTGTGAAATGACAGTAACAAAAAAAACACCCCTAACAAATGGATTAGCCTCACAGTCCCGTCAGCCGTCACTGTATACATTACATGTTGTATTGGTGAAACCATTCATTTTTTTGAAAAACTTTTCACACTATTTTAGAAGGATTTTTAATAGAACATGCATAAACCATTTAGATTTTTTTTCCTCATTCGCGGAAGAACCCCTTTAATCAGTTGGTATGCATTTTTTTTTCTCCAGAGCAGTGCATTAGGAAATATCTTTTAGTTAAAATGTTGTATATAGTGTGAACAGAGCCATGGGACTTATTTGAAAATCGGTTGTCCTTTGAGTTATAACTGAGAGTAAGGGCTGAGACGCACCAGAAAAGCTCCCCAAACGCTAGAGGTTTCAAAAGCTCTTCCCAATGTAATGCTATGTGTTTTTTTTACAAAACCTCGTCGCTCCAGTGTGCATAGACACATAGGATAACATTAGCAGGAGGTTTCAAAAACTCAAAACGCTCAGAAAAACTCCTCTGGTGTGCACCAGGCCTAACTGATTAACCAGTTCACCCCCAAGGGTTTTTACCCTAACGGACCAGAGCAATTTTCACCTTTCAGCGCTCCTCCCTTTCATTTACCAATAACTTTTTCACTACGTATCACAGCAAATTGATCAATACCTTGTTTTTATTGCCGCTAAATAAGCTTTTTGTAGGCAATATTTATTTTCAGTAATACCTTTTTCTTTTTATGTATTTTAAAGGGAAAAACAAGGAAAAAATGAAAAAATACACGATTTCTCCAATTTCATGCCCTATAGCACAAGTGTCAAACACAAGGCCCGCGAGGCCTCGCAATGTGGCCCGCACCGCGCTGTCCCATCGCCGCCACGCAATTTGAATCTCGCGTGACCTGGTTACGCGAGGTTATCTGCGCATGCGTGAGATCACAAGCCACCGCGCGTCATCCTGGAACGCAGCGGCGTGCAGTGATGACAGCGCGGTGCAGGACAAATTGCGCGGCAGCGCTGTGTACTGATGACAGCGTGGGGCAGGACAAATTGCGTGGAGGCCGATATATCCGACATCCAAGGTTGCTGTGGTTGCGCGGGTGAGGTAGAAGGTCAGCTCCACAGGTGGTTGTGCGGGTGGCAGAGCAGAGGGGAGAGTTAGTGTCCGGGCATACAAATACACAGCAGAAGCTGTCAGTTACTGGCATACAGTTGGGGCATACAAATACACAGCAGAAGCGGTCAGTTCTTGGCCTACAGTTGGGACATAAAAAATACACAGCAGAAGCTGTCAGTTCCTGGCTTACAGTTGGGGCATACAAATACACAGCAGAAGCCGTCAGTTCTTGGCCTACAGTTGGGACATAAAAAATACACAGCAGAAGCTGTCAGTTCCTGGCCTACAGTTGGGGCATAAAAAATACACAGCAGAAGCTGTCAGTTCCTGGCCTACAGTTGGGGCATAAAAAATACACAGCAGAAGCTGTCAGTTCCTGGCCTACAGTTGGGGCATAAAAAATACACAGCAGAAGCTGTCAGTTCCTGGCCTACAGTTGGGGCATAAAAAATACACAGCAGAAGCTGTCAGTTCCTGGCCTACAGTTGGGGCATAAAAAATACACAGCAGAAGCTGTCAGTTCCTGGCCTACAGTGCGGGCATAACAAATACACAGCAGAAGCTGCCAGTTCCAGGCCTACAGTGTGGGCATAACAAATACACAGCAGAAGCTGCCAGTTCCTGGCCTACAGTGTGGGCATAACAAATACACAGCAGGAGCTGCCAGTTCCTGGCCTACAGTGCGGGCATAACAAATACACAGAAGAAGCTGCCAGTTCCTGGCCTACAGTGCAGGCATAAAAAATTGCAGCAGAATCTGCCGTCTGTACTCAGCCAGGCAGATTTCTAATAAACTACATCTTTTACTGCCATAATATGTACGAACAGAGGCGCCAAGCAGAGTAAAACAATGTTCTAAAAATGATAAAAAGAGGGAAGTCGAGGCGGACTTACCTCCCTCTGGTAGTGGACATACACTCAAATGCAGAGTAAAAATATATATACAATTTATTCACCACTCCATAAAATCGCAACGCGTTTCGCGGTCAACAGTCCCGCTTCATCAGGCAGTATAGGAACATAAAAAACTGTAACAGATACAAGCATGCATATCAATATACCACAGATCTGGACCATTAGCTGAAAAATATAAAATATAAAAAATGCGAGTACAAATTTATGCGAAACCACTAGGTATTTTTAAGATAAAAAAACTGTGTTGTGGATATTGCATGCATCTACAAACATGCATATCAATATACCACAGATCTGGACCACTAGCTAAAAAATATAAAATTGCGAATACAAATTTATGCGAAACAACTAAAAAGTATCACGTGAATCATATTGCCTTTTGGAGTAATTGGACTGTGCAAATAACTAGACAATAGGATAAAAGTGCAATGCTTAAACTGTCCATAGGCAAAAGTGCAGTGCTTATCATGTTCAATGGAAGGGGTCTAAAGTGCTACGTCATATTTCCTTTGCAGACACAAAAAAAACAATCAGCGGGCTCTCTGCCAAGAGTAACTGCTTACCTGGTTCAGGTCCATAAAGCGTGTGAGCGCCTCTGTGAGGACGGGCTCCATGTTAACTTCTATATATAAATGCTGCGTTTAGCAAGTGGCCAATGGGAGCGTGACACGCATGCAGCGTACACGCCCCCATGGTCACCAGCCAATGCAAAAGGGGGGCGGGTGTGACGTTAACGTCACATTAGTGGTGGCGGCCATTTCTTTGGTGGGAACCTAATATGAGTGTATGGAAAGTGCAGTGAAAAGGTCGCATCCTAGGTGGCAGCCATATTTTTGGTTGGAAACAATGTAAGGTGTGAAGAAAAAGTCACATCATTGGTGGCGGCCATGTTTTAGGTTAGAAACACTGCAGTGATGAGGTCGCATTACCCTTGGCGGCCATCTTTTGGGTTTTAAAGTGTCACATTTAAAATTAAAGGTTTATGAAATAGAGGTGAAGTAGAAAAGAAAAGGGAAAAATGGAATTATTATTTATTAAAATAAAGGAATATTGATGATAATAAAAAAGAAAATAAAACAAAAAAAAATAAAAAATATGAACAATATGAAAAAATATACACATATAAATATGCATATATATATATATATATATATATATATATATATATATATATATATATATATATATATATATATATATATATATACATACATACATGCACATACGCACATACGCACATACACACACACATATACACACACACATATACACACACACATATACACACACACATATACACACACACATATACACACACACATATACACACACACATACACACAAACGTACATAAAACTACATACGCACATATATGGGAAAGGGGCAAATAGGAGGAGGGGAGTACTTTTAGGGGGATAGGGAGATTTGGGTATATGAAGGGGTTGTTTTGGGCACAAATCGGTTGCAGCCGTGGTCACGTTTTGACGACCCACGGTAGTCACTGCTTGAGGACAGGTGTGATATATCTGGGAAGTATAAAGCTATAATAAAATATAAATAATGAAGGGACAATATTAACAACAATATACATAAAAAGTAAAAGCCTAAAAGCAATAACACCAAAAGCGAGCAATAATTCAATAAAATAAAAGAAGGAAGCGAAATTCACTAAAAGAGAGCGACAATAAAGTTAATTTAAAAGGTCTTTTCCAAGTCCTCGTTGAGCCCATCGGGCACCAAACTTCTGATAATTTGTATCCAATACATCTCCCGTCGTTTCAAGATCTCGAAGGGGTGTGAAAGAGATGGTGAGAGTGCTTCGATAAACGTGATGTTTAGCAAGTGTGGGTCTTTGTTGTGGTGAGTGCTGAAGTGCCGTGATACGCTGTGAAGGGGAAAATTATTGATTATGTTGCGTTTATGTTGTCCTATTCTAGTACGGATGGTTTGTGTTGTGCGGCCTACGTATTGCAAGTTGCAGGGGCATGAGATCAAATAGATTACATTCTTTGTTTCACATGAGATGGGTTGCTTAATGGGATATTGATTAGAGGTGGTAGTTGATGAGAATGTGGTTGTGATATTCACAAATTGGCATGCCAGGCATCGAGGGTTGTTACAAGGAGAAGAACCTGGGGGGAGGATGAAGATATTGTAGGGTCGTCTACATTCGCGATCGGTTGCGTTTTGAGTCTGCTAGGTGCCAATAGGCTACGAAGATTAGGTGCACGTCTAAACGTGAGCTGTGGAGTGTTGGAAATGGAAGATCTCAGATATGGGTCTGTTGTCAGAATATCCCAACGCGATTCTAGGATAGACCTGATGTTTTTATGTTGTGCACTGTATCTAGTAATGAAACGTGGGTGTAGGGCGGCAGTATCTGTATTGGTGGAAGTGTTGTTCGGAAACTTGGACGGAATAGTGGCTTTATATTTGGCATCTTTTATTAATTTTTTGGGATATTGTCTGTCAAGGAATTTATTGGTAAGGGTAATGGATTGTTCATGATAGTCTCTGGCTTCAGTACAATTGCGATGGATGCGGCGATATTGGCTGTAAGGTGTGTTTGTGGTCCAGGGGCGATGATGAAAACTGTCAAAATGTATAAAATTATTGGCGTCCACTTTTTTAAAAATAAGTCTTAGTTTTTATGCAATTGGATTCTATGAAAAGGGTTAAATCTAGGAAATCAATGGTTGTGGGATGGTGTTGTGATGTGAATTCAAGTCCAGCTGGATTTTTATTTAGGAATTCTAAAAAGGATGGTATGGAGTTTGGATCCCCTCGCCAAATGAGAATAAGGTCGTCAATATATCTCTTATATAATACTATGTTATGTCTAAACGGATGGTCGGGGGTGAAGAGGATATGTTCAAGGTAGCCCATGGATAAATTGGCGTAGGAAGGTGCAAATGAGCTGCCCATGGTTCTCCGGTACGTTGATGATAGAAATTGTCCAAAAAGGAAAATGTGTTGTGGTTAAGGATGAAATCTGCGCAATGTACAATGAAATGGTTTTGGAAGGTGGGCAAGTTGGAGTCTTGACTTAGAAAATGACTGAGAGCTGCTAAACCAAATGTGTGGGGAATATTAGTATAGAGAGATGATACATCGCATGATAGCCAATAAAAGTCTGTGTCCCAGTTTTGATGTTTGAGAAGTTGAATGAGGTGTTGGGAGTCTTTAAGATATGAGGGGAGGGTCTGTACATATATTTTCAAGTGTTTATCTATGAAGCGGGAGAGATTACTGGTGGTGGAGTTGATGCCAGAGATAATGGGTCGTCCAGGGGGTTTTATCAGGGTCTTATGAATTTTGGGCAGATAATAAAAGAATGGCGTCTTGGGCTGTTGGTTTATAATAAAATTACGTTAATTTTTAGTTAACATGCCAGATAAGAAGGCCTCATTAATGAATGTTTTGAGTATTTTATTGTAGTCGGGTGTTGGGTCAGTGTCTAGTTTGTCATAAT
>NC_090651.1:191864914-192019914 GCF_040937935.1 Hyperolius riggenbachi | reverse complement strand
GAGACCGTATTGATTGATATGAGTGGATCTTGTAAGGATAGAAGCAGATCATCCGCGAATCCATTGCATTTATGTTCGGTTTCCCTCACTCTTACTCCCTTAACCAGGGGGTTAATGCGTATCGCCTCTAATAAAGGTTCAAATGCCAGTGCGAACAAGGCAGGGGAGAGGGGATACCCCTGCCTCGTTCCCCTGGCTATTAGAAAGCATAACATTGTTAAAGAACTAAAAGGCAAACTACAATCACAGCAGCAAATGTTTACAAAGGCTGCAGCGAAAAATGATGCTGCAGTGAAAGCAAGCTTTATAGTGGCTGAAGAAATTGCCCGTACTTCAAGGTGTTTTTCAGAGGGTGCCTTTTTGAAGCAATGCATGCTAAGTGTGTGAGCAAGTATGCCCAGACCAGATACAGAGTTTTCAAAATGTCAGTTTGTCAAGAAACACCATTGCAGACAGAGTTCAGGAACTCTCAGGAAATCTATCATCACAACTGGCCGAACAGGCATGCAGTTATCTCGCTTTTTCACTTGCTATCGATGAAAGCACAGACAACACTGATACAGCGCAGCTGTCCATCTTTATACGTGCCACGAAGACCGACCTCTCTGTCACTGAGGAGCTTTTGGATGTAGTTTCCATGCATGGGACGACAACTGGTAGAGATATATTTGAGGCTGTGGAGAAATCCATAAATAATTTTAAATTACCCTGGGAAAAGTTGGTGGGGCTAACTACTGATGGCGCACCTGCAATGTGTGGAGAAAAGAAAGGCTTTGTTGGACTAATGAAGGAAAGAATGCAAAAAAAGTCACTGCCACACACCCTTGATTACTTATCATTGCATTATCCACCAAGAGGCTATGTGTGGAAAAGTTCTGGAAATGAATGACATAATGACCACAGTCATTAAAACTGTTAACTTTATACGAGCACGTGGCCTGAATCATCGCCAGTTCCAGCAGTTTTTACAGGAGGTGGGTGCAGAGCATGGAGACTTGCCATACCACACAGAAGTAAGATGGCTGAGCAAGAGCGCAGTCCTCAAAAGATTTTTTGAGCTCAGAAAACAAATTGCTCTTTTCATGGAAAGTAAAGGAAAGCCCTTGCCTGAACTGTCGGATCCCGCCTGGCTATGTGATTTTGCTATGATGTGTGACATATGCGAGCATCTCGCCCAACTGAATCTGAAGCTGCAGGGACGCAAACAAGTCATCACGAAGATGTCTGACATGATCACAGCATTCCAGCGTAAACTTCAATTATGGAAGTCCCAACTGGAACAGGACAATCTTGCCCACTTTCCTGTTTGTTTGAGTATCTCAACCACTGTTTCTGGTGCTTTTCCTTGCAGTCGGCTGGCTACCAAAATTAGCCGTTTACTAAGTTAATTTGAGCGGCGCTTCTCTGACTTTAGAACACAGCACTCAGGCTTTGACATCTTTGCCAATCCTTTTACAGTTGATGTCAACAATGTGCCCCATCACCTTCAGTCTGACAGTGGCCTGAAATCAAGGTTTCAGGATGTTGAAATTGAGGATTTCTACCCTCTACTGCCCCCTGACTCAATGCCAGAGCTCCGACTTCATGCTGCCCGTGTTCTATCCATGTTCGGGAGCACCTATCTTTGTGAACAGATGTTTTCAATAATGAATCTGAACATAAACAAGTACAGATCACGCATCACCGATGACAACCTCCATGCTGTTTTGCGGGTTGCTACAGCCCAAGAAATAAAACCGAACATTGACTCATTGGTCCGGGGAAACCAGTGTCAGACATCTAGCCAGAAAACAAAACAATGAGCACTTCAGGTACATTCCAATATTGCTGTTTTGCTTGATACCAATATTACTGCTTTGCTTGATAGCATGTGAGTTGGTTTGACAGCCCTGTTAAGGAAAAAGATTGTTCCACTCATTTTAAATTCACATTTCTGGTTCACATTGTCAGTTTATGACTGTTCAGTAAACCATTCGGCCCGCGATTTAGGCTGGGTTTTAGATTTCGGCCCCTTCTCTGATTGAGTTCGACACCCCTGCCCTATAGTTTTAAAATAAACAATGCTAATGTGCATAAAACACACAAATTGTATCTGCCTATTTGTCCTGGTTATCACAATATATAAATTATGTCCCTAGTACAAAGTATGGCGACGATATAGTATTTGGAAATAAAGGTATATTTTCCTATGTTGTATTTTTTGTTTTGTCATTGCATACTACCAATGAATTCAAGCCCTTATTTGCAAATATAACAGTAGTTCACCCTCATAGCATACATATTTTAAAAGCTGAGTCCCTAGGGTAACTATTTATGAATTCGGTTTTCAATTCTGTCACTTTTGGTGTTTTTTTTACAAGTGTTTTATTTTGGTACAGAGTATATGGAAATAAGTTTTATTGCTTCTCATTCAGTTTGCAAAAAAACAAAAATCAGATGACACATGCATAATCTCTCAGGGCTGGTGCACACCGAGCGGCTTTTTCAGCGTTTCTGCAGCCGCTTGCGGCTGCGGATCCGCTTGGTCAATGTATCTCAATGGGGTGGTGCACACCAGAGCGGGAGGCATTTTGCAGAAACGAAAAATGCCTGGGTGAGGCATTTTTTGGATTTCGGGTGCGTTTCTGCCTCAATGTTAAGTATAGGAAAAACGCAAACCGCTCTGAAAAACGCCTGTTCAGAGCAGTTTTGCCGGCGTTTGTTACAGAAGCTGTTCAGTAACAGCTTTACTGTAACAATATATGAAATCTACTATACTGAAAACCGCAGCAGCAATCCGCAAAACGCTAGCAAAACGCCATAGAAAAATAAGAAAAAGCGTTTCAAAATCTGCTAGCATTTTGCGGATCTGCTAGCGGTTTTTGGTGTGCACCGGGCCTCAAACACCCCAAATTATCTTCTCTTGCTTGTCACAGTTAAAGGGACTCCGAGCAGTGCAGAAACTATGGAAAGATGCATATCGTTTTAAAGCTCTCTTTCTCCTCTTTCCAATGAAATATAAACCGCTGCCCTACGACTTTTAGTTTTCGCTATTTTCGCGATTGAAATTGCTGCGGCCGCGATTTCAATCGCGAAAATAAAGAAAACTAAAAGACGCAGGGCAACGATTTAGGTGTCGCCAGAAAGAGGAGAAAGAGAGCTTTAAAATGATATCCATCTTGCCATATTTACATTGTATTACACAGGCCGACTTTTTCTGCTGAATGGAGCTGCTGACACTGGGGAAAGTGTCGTCCTGTGTAATACAAGTAACTATGGAAAGATGGATATCATTTTAAAGCTCTCTTTCTCCTCTTTCTGGCGACACCTAAATCGTCGCTCTACGCCTTTTAGTTTTCTTTATTTTCGCGATTGAAATCGCGGCCGCGGCAATATCAATCACGAAAATAGCGAAAACTAAAAGGCGTAGGGCGGCGGTGTATATATCATTGGAAAGAGGAGAAAGAGAGCTTTAAAATGATATGCATCTTTCCATAGTTTCTGCACTGCTCGGAGTCCCTTTAAAATGATACCCTGTACACATCATCAGATATTGTTTTGGCCACATAATACACTGTTAATCATGAGCAGCGCCAATGTATTTTTCAAGGCCATTTTTTGCACCAGAAACAATACAGTCATACTTTCCTAGCAAAACCCCTGGTGTCTCAGAACATTGGATATAGGTCATAAATGATACCATTCTGAAAACTAGAGAACCAGACCTACCCAAATATACATATTTTGTAACATTTGCACTTTTGCGGTTTTGCTGAAATTGCACCGTAACTTAGAACATTTTATTTTTTTACAGTTTTTTTTTTTACTTTGGCACAAAAAAACAATTCAAATGACATATGTATAATCTCTCAAACACCCCAAATTCTCTTCTCTTGCTTGTCACGGTTAAAATGATACCCTATACACATCATCAGATAGTGTTTTGGCCACATAATACACTGTTAATCATGAGCAGCGCCAATGTATTTTTCATGGCCCTTTTTTACCAAATGCAACAATGTAATTCTTTCTTCTCAAAGCCCCAGGAGTGTAAAGCTGGCCACTAACGGTCCAATTTCTAGTGAAAAATCGTTCGAGCGATCAGAAATTCTGATCGGATTGGTTGTAAATAATCTCCATTGGTGGACACAATCGATTATGAACAAGTGAAAAAAATGTCGCTCGAATGAATTTTCATCTAACGAAAATTTGGATTTTCTTGGTGGTCGTGATGGATAGGAAGCAATGATTGGTTAGTTGATGGTCTAGTGAACGATTTTTCGTCCAATCAGAATTTCTGATCGCTCGAACGATTTTTCGCTAGAAATTGGACAGTTAGTGGCCAGCTTTAGAACATTCAATAAAAGACACAAATGTTACCATTCTGAAAACTAGAGACTCAGGCCTACTCAGTTGCAAATAGAATAATTTAAGGGAGGCCTAAATCACTATCCATAACACTAATGACAAATACATTGGAACTCACCATTGCAGGTCTAGCAGGATGGAGAAAAGCCAGAGGTCATACCCCAAGGCAAGCCAGTGGTCAAATGATGGGGGGTGGTCTGCAGAGTAAAGTCTTGTGGCGGACACTCTCGCCTTGCAGCAGCAAGTCCAAATGGTAAAAAAATTATTTGCAGGTTGTAGGAGTCTTGGGTTTCATCTAAGCTTCTGGGTTTCCCCCCACACCTCAAAAAGGTGGTAATGTTAACTAGTGGTAATTGTGAGCTCCTTTGAGGGACAGTAAGTGGCAAATAAAAGTAGAGAGGAAAAAGTCCAGTGAAAATTTAGGGTAATGAAGAAGAGGAAAAAAAAAGGAAAAGTCTAATAGCTGCTGAGGATATGGTATGCCTCAAAGCAGCCGACAACGCAGAGTCCCGGCTGTGAGGGGCACTTTGGGCAGTGGCATCTGCTGTCACTCTGCCTCTTGTGCTTGGTGCACACCCGGCATCGCTTCTGTGGCTTCGCCTTAATTGGGTTCGGGGGGATCAGGGCAGGAAAATGTTTTCCCCTTAGGCGAACTGCGCCATCCAGTTGCATTGGATTGAATTTCTCCATAAGGTTTACGCTTTCGTTAATCAGTGATCTTAAAGCTTGTCGCATAAACGGGAGGTAGCTGTCACCAAGGCATTTCTTTTTATAAAGCACAAATGCGTTGTGCATGGCCATCTGCAGGAGGTAAAAAAAAGTTTTTTGTACCAGGCCCTCTTTTTTTTTTTTTTTTTTTTTTTTTTTTTTAAGTAGTAGGAGAGAATTTGGTCCGCAAGATCCACCGCACCCATATTTTTTGTGTAGTCGACCAATGCCACTGGCTTCTCGATCCGCTCTCTGGAGGTTGTGACAGGAACCACTTCTTCATTGTGAATTGAAGTCAGGACCATGACGTCTCTTTTGTCCCTGAATTTTATAGCCAGGAGCTCACCACTTCTGAGACTGTGTATTTCCCCTTTTGATAATTTTTTATTAACCACCTGTGGTGGGAGGCCTTTGCGGTTTACCCTCACTGTCCCACAGGCACCAGTCTCTGCAGAATATAAAAATTTGAAAAGGGGAATGCTGGTGTAGAAGTCATCCACGTACACATGATAGCCTTGGAGGAGGAGTGGGTTGGCTAGTTCCACCACAATTTTCCCACCGGTTGGCATGTATGGTGGGCACCCAGCTGGTTGCAAATGGCTATCTTTGCCCTCATACAGAAAAAAAGAATAGGTGTAGCCAGTGCTGCTCTCACATAGTTTATAAAATTTTATCCCATACTTGGCAGCCTTACTTGGAATATATTGCTTTATCCCTAATTTGCCATGGAAGGGTAGGAGGGATTCATCCACTGCAACTCCTCTCTCGCTAAATTTTGTACTGAGGTGGGTGAGTATGGGCCTCAGCTTAAAAAGCTTGTCATGGGCAGGATCATCTTTGGGAACATTGTCCGAATTGTCGACAAAGTGCAGGCACTTCATAATAGCCTCATAGCGCTGCCTGCTCATGGAAGCTGGAAACAGGGGTGTTGCGTGCATAAAGTCCTTAGACCAGTACAGTCTTATTTCTGGCTGTTGGAGTATGCCCATGTGTAGTGTTAGGGCCAGAAACCCCTTTAGCTCAGGTATGGTGGTGGGCTCCCATTTTTCAGCCAAATAGCATGTGGGCTTCTGGGCAATATACTGCTGCGCAAACAAATTGGTTTGCTCCACAATGTGCTGCAGCAAATCATCACCCACAAAGAGCTGGAAGAAGTCAGCAGGCCCGAAGTTGTCAGTGGGCACTAATATTTCGCTTGCCCCTGTAAAAGGCGGGATGTTGGGTGCTACAAGGTTAGCGGGTGACCAGGTGCCCCGAATTATGTTCTCAGGTACCGGTGGGTGTACCTGTCTTTGCCTGGCTCCCCTCCGGCCTCTGCTGCTAGCTGCAGCTGTGCTACCCACTGAGCCCCCTGCGGTGGCATCTGAAGGGCCCTGGACAGTGGTTCCCCTCTGGCCTGTGCTGCTAGCTGCAGCTGTGCAACCCACCGAGCCCCCTGCGGTGGATTCTGAAGGGCCCTGAACAGTGGAATCATCATCCCTCCTGAAGCGGCGAGATGGCTGCCCAACGCTCTCTGAACTGTCAGAATCTGACTCAGAGCTACTGCTCGTTGGGTGCCAATCGCTCCCCGAATCGTCCCCCACTGCTGCTGCTCTGCTGAAGGAAGACTGCTGCCTCCTCAAGAGAATACAGTCTCCTCGCCATAGTAAGCAAAGGGGATAGATAGATAAATAAATAGATAGATATATAGGATGGATGGATGGATGGATTGGATGAATGGATGGATGGGATGCATGGATGAATGGGATAGACAGACACACAGACAGATCGATCAATCAACCGAGCGATTGATCAATAACAGAAAGAATTTTTATTTTATTTTTTTATTTATGAAGATGAAAAGAAAGAATACAAAAGTATAGATAGAAATATCAGAGAAGGGGAAGAGGAGTGAAAAAGTCAGAAAAGTACTAAAAAGTACTAAAATAAAACAGAAAAGCAGTAAATGGCAAAGGAGGGGGAGGATAAGGGGTTAATAAAAAAGTATGGGGTTAAAATTGTATTTAAAAAAAAGTAAAAATCCTACCACAATCAGTTTCTTTCTCCCTCACAGCTCCTGTCACCTCTGAATGCTGATTGACAGCAGTCTGAGGTGATAGATGAGCTGGGAGGGATAAAGCAAGTTTGTTTACTGACACTACAAGGCAGATCATTGTTACTGGCTTGTAACAATGATCTGCCTTGCTACTGGCACTTGATTGGCCCAGGGACCATGTGATTCCCTGGTCCAATCACCAAGCCGCGGGACCCGACGTGCGCGCGCAGCGGGAGCGCGCCCGCTCGCACACAGCGGCAGAGTTACAATGTAACTCATTAAAACGTTGTGTTGCCATTAATAGCGGCGAGCATGACGTTTTAATGCGTTACATTGTCCGCAAATGGTTAAAGGACCACTATCACAAAATTTCTAAAAAAAATAAAACTACTAAATATTTATTCTGGAAAGAATGCTAGTAGAAGGGATAGTGAATGGTTAAGAATTAGTTAAAAAATAAATAGCCTTGCTATTTACACATTCACGCTGCCGTGAATGTGTAAACAGCAGGTTGATTAATTTTTTAACTACCGAATAATACTGTCCGTAGAAGAGGACCCACCCCCCCAATTTTTCCAGTTAAAATATAGAGTTTGAGATATACTTGCCGTATAAGACTACCCCTATTCTAACGCACACCAAATAAAAAAATAAATAAATAAAAATAAAGCATATACTGGTGCTATGTATGAACAGATACTGGTGCTGTACTGTATGTGGTACCCAGTATATAACACTATACAGGGGACTGACTGGTTGGATTGGTCAACTCTCCATCTCCCTAAGCGGATTGGTCAGCTGTCCGTTTATCAGAGAGGTATGGAAGCATAGATTGTGCTGTGCCCAAAAAAAATGTCTGTTTTATCTATCAGGCCGTCCTTGTATCCTATTTACCTCCTTCTCAGCCTCTCAGATCTCGCACATGTGCGCCTGCGCTGCTTCACTACAGTCCTCAGCAGCGAGATCGGAGAGGCGTTAACAGGATTACCCGGCATCAATGACACCCGGTGTATAAGGCAACCCCCAACTTTTCAGAAAATTTTCAAGGGTTAAAAAGTAGTCTTATATGTCAGAATATACAGTAATTCTTAACCCTTCACTATCCCTTCTACTAGCATTCTTTCCAGAATAAATCTTTTTTTAGTTTTATTTTTTAGACATTTTGCGATAGTGGTCCTTTAAGTTTAAATGGGGCCTTCGCCTATCTCATTTTTAGAAAGGTGTGGTTATAGATTATGGCAGTTGGTGTTGTCTGTGTTTTTTTTTTTTCATTTTTGTCAGTATTAAATATAACATGTAGGCTGATTGTGGATCAATTAATATGAAAAAATTACATGGTGAATATCAATCATCTATTGATCTCTCCAATTTTTTTTTACCTCTCACTTTTGTAACAAATTGACCCCCCCCCCCTTCCGCTACAGTTCCTCTTTAAGGGGCCAGAGACTGCTGGTACACAAGTGGCAAATTTTTGTTTTACAAAACACCTACCGTATTTTTCGCCGTATAAGATTCACTTTTTCTCCTCCAAAAATGAGGAGAAAAAGTCCCTGCGTCTTATACGGCAAATGCAGGGAATCCCCGACTTAAGAACACCCGCCGATACGAACCGCCGCTACTTCGGGGATTCCCTGCATGTAACTACCTGCTGTGTGGTCTGCTTTCTGTGTGGACTGTACTGCCCCTATGTGTTCCTGGCTCCACCCGTGTGGTCCGCTGACTCGCGCCCCTGCCTGCTTGTCCGCTCCCGCAAATGTGCTCTACCCTCCCCGCAATTATGCTCCAGCCCCCCGCTCGTTTCTGCCACCCTCCACCGCAATTATGCTCTAGCCCCCACTCGTTTCAGCCACCCTCCCCGCAATTATGCTCTAGCCCCTCTGCTCGTTTCTGCCACCATCCCCGATTGCGTGTACGCTGCCCCCGATATCCAAATAGCCGCAGCAGTCTTACTGTAACAGCGGCTCCCGGGATCGCAGCCCTGTGGTCTCCTGTCTCATCGCTCTAGTGATGGCTTCTTCAATGCGCGTCATCAGCAGAAGCATTCACTAGAGCGATGAGACAGGAGACCACAGGGCTGCGATCCCGGGAGCCGCTGATACAGTAAGACTGCGGCGGCTATTTGGAAATCGGGGGCAGCGTACACGCAATCGGGGAGGGTGGCAGAAACGAGCAGGGGGGCTAGAGCATAATTGCGGGGAGGATGTCTGAAACGAGCAGGGGCTAGAGCATAATTGCGGTGGAGGGTGGCAGAAACGAGCGGGGGGCTAGAGCATAATTGCGGGTAGGGTAGAGCACATTTGCGGGAGCGGACACAAGCAGGCAGGGGCACGAGCGAGGGGGGGGGGAGCCAGGAACACATAGGGGCAGCACAATCCTACAAGCCCCTACAGAAATGACACAGAAAGCAGACCACACAGGTAACGGGGACACATGAGGGACAGCTATGGACACACGGGGCGCACCTGAGGACACACGGGGCGCACCTGAGGACACACGGGGCGCACCTGAGGACACACGGGGGACAGCTAGGGACACATGGGGAACAGCTAGCATGGGGGACAGCTAGGGACACAGGGGGACCCCTGGGAACACCTGAGGTCACATGGGGGACATTAATTGGGGGAGAACATCTACAAGACGCTCCAGTATATAGACACACCAGGTTTAGTACACATTTTTTTTTCCTGGTTTTTGCCCTCTAAACCTGGGTGCGTCTTATATTCCGGAGCGTCTTATACGGTGCGAAATACGGTAAAGCAAATCTGAACTGAAAATTAAGTCAAAATAAACATACACACGCATATTTACCTATTGTGTAGTCTACTCATCAATCTTTCTCCTCTCCTGTGTCCTGTTTAATAATCACCCACTTGAGCCATAGGGAAACATGGACAGTACCGTGCTCATCTGATGTCTTTTCAGTTACAACAGACAGCAACTGATATACACTGCGTTCCAAATTATTATGCAAATGATATTTTACTGATTTTTCTAACTAGTTAATGCAAGTGGCAGTCAGCATAATTTTTGAGTTATTAGCCTCCAGAGACTCCAAATCCAGACATCTATCGGTTGATAAATTTGATTTCCATTGATCATTTTTGTGCGATTGTGTTGTCAGCACATTCAACTATGTAAAGAACAAAGTGTTTAATAAGAATATTTCATTCATTCAGATTTAGGATGTCTTATTTTTGTGTTCCCTTCATTTTTGTGAGCAGTGTAATTTTACCAGATATTATAAACCGACACATGTCAGCCTGATGTAAAAATAAGACATACTGTGCGGTGGCAGGATAGGAGTCGGTGGGTATAATTGGTAGCAGTACCCATTTGAGGTGGGTAGCATAATAGCAGGTGGGAGGAGCACCTGTGGTGGAGATGAGCATGGGGAAGGGGTATGGAGGAGTGTGGTGGGAATAGGACGGGATGGAATGCAGGATTATCGCTAAGGTAACAAAGTGGTGGGCAGAAAGATAATGGAAGGTGATAATTAATATTAGTGAGCCAGGGAAGGGAGCTTTCTTCCTGCAGGGGAGGTATTTTAGAATATCAGCCCTGAGCGCCTGTGTCCAGGCGCTGGTTTGGGCTGTTTAAAGAAGTTTCCTCTTTGCCCTGTTAGCAGTCGGACGTGGTGTCTCTGCGGTCTTGACTTAATTATGGCCCTCACATCAGATCAGTCAGAAGCTGGGGCAGCCCCTGTGTAGTTTGCAGGTGGCGGCCATATTATGGTGGTATAAGCTGGTGGTGCAGCTGCTAGAGGTTCAACTGCACCCCGGTGGCCATTTTTTAGAAGTATAAATCGGCAGTGTAGCTGCAAGAAGCTTTTAAAGGCGTTCCCTACTGGTGGCCACAGTTTCAAGCTCAGGGGGACCGAGAGCATGTGAACTACACTGGGGAGGCCCCAGATTTGGACTGGCTTGATGTGAGAGCCATAATTAAGTCACGACTGCGTTGCCGCATGCAGAGACACCACATCTGGCAGCTAACGTGGCACAGGGGAAAGGGGAAATGTATTTAAACATAGCCCACACCAGCTCTCATTTATAATATCTGGTAAAATTATCTGTTTTTATTTATATATGTGAGCATATGTATATACTAGTGATATGTGGACACATACCCTTACATCAATTTATACGTGTGTATACTAGTGTGATGTGGACACACACCCTTACATTTATTTATTTTTACTTAAAATGTTTACATTTTTGCATTACACAACAAAGCTCATAATGCATAATAGTATAGTCATCAAGATCGCATCAATCTAAAGATGTAGTGCTTCTAAGTCATAACAGTAATGGTGGCGTAACCATCAGATCACATACAGTACATGCTGAAGCTCGGAAGGGGGAAAGTCAAACCATTCATTAACCATTCTGTATAATCCTTGGCAATTACTCCCTCAGCCAATGCCCGTGTGTCTCCCAGCAAGCGCAGCAACTTCCTATACATTAGGATTACTAGAGTTCCAGGGAGACCAAGTTCCCCATACTGTAGGTATTGGGATCATTGGATCTCTCTAAGGTGATCTTTTCGATCACATAAGTATAATTCATTTTCCTGATTAGTTCTATAAGAGTTTGGGGGCAGTGACTTCCAGGTCTGGGCTAAAAGAGCAGTAGCATTACAAACGTGATACCACGGCAATATCTGCCTTGATCAGACCATCCACTTTCCTGTGAAAAAAGGCGGTCCATGGATTCAAAGGTACAGTTTCATCAATGACTTGCTGAACAGAGCACATTCCCACCAACTGGTGGACATAAGCTTCCAGTCATACAATTTGGTTGGGGTTCTATGCCAGTCATGAAAAATCTTGTGTGACCTTTCCTTATCTTTATTATTAACCCTCCTGGCGGTCTATTAAAAACCGCCAGGGGCAGTGCAGCAGTTTTGTTTTCTTTTTAAATCATATATCTGTGCAGCGGCATCCCCCCACCCTCTTCGATCGCCTCAGGCGATCAAGCCCGTCCGGAAATCCTGTTCTGAACGGGATTTCCATTAGGGCTTCCCCCGTCGCCATGGCAACGGGCGGGATGACGTCACCGACGTCGTGACGTCAAAGGGAGTCCCGATCCACCCCTCAGCGCTGCCTGGCACTGATTAGCCAGGCAGTGCATGGGGTCTGGGGGGGAGGGGGGGGGGCGGCGGCGATCGGTGTGCACACGCAGCTAGCAAAAAAAAAAATATGCGAATTGGCCCATCAGGGCTTGAGAAAACCTCCTGCGCGGCTTACCGCCAGAAGGGTTAATGGAGGACTTAGCCATCCCTGTGAAAATATTCTCCCATTCCTCACTGTCCCAAGAGCTGCGTAGCCTGTCCTGCCACTTAACTTTTTTTGGCGGTTAATTTTTATCTGGATTTATGATATATATATATATATATATATATATATATATATATATATATATATATATATATATATATATATATATATATATATATATATATATATATATATATATATATATATATATATATATATATATATATATTTTTATATATATATTTTTATATATATATTTATATTTATATATATATATATATATATATATATATATATATATATATATATATATATATATATATATATATATATATATATATATATATATATATATATATATATATATATATATATATATATATATATATATATATATATATATATATATATATATATATATATATATATATATTTTTATATATATATATATATATATATATATATATATATTTATTTTTAAGAATTTTCGGCCTCCAATTCTTAAGTCATAACTCACCAAAATATGTCACAATAAAGGTCTTGTGGCGGATCCGTGAACAGGCAGATCCATGAACAGGCAGAGGTTGGCAACAGACGGGTACTCAGACCGGCAGAGGTCGGCAACAGAGCGGGCAGTCGTACGTAGCAGGAGTCGGTAGCAAGTCGGGAAGTCAGCCAGGCCAGGGTCAGCAACATGAGATCAGGAACAGGCAGATACAAAGATCATGCACGGGAACACACACCAAAACTAGCTGCAATACTACAGCACTGAATGATGGCATTCTCCAGACTTAAATAGGCCGTTTGGCGGGAAAACGCGAACGTCTGCACGCAATGACGCATCCGGTGCACGCGATGACGCGTACGTCCGTACGCGATGACGCGGACAACCAGACGCAATCACGCCGAACAAACGCACGCACAAACCCATAAAAGATGCATGGACAGGCGGTCCTTCGGGCGCGCATGCGCACAGTATCACACCAGCGTCGCCGAGCGCCGATGTCTCCACTGCCACACACGGAGCCCAGTGTGCACCCTGCCAGGACCCGTAAGGGACCCACCAGCATGCACCAGGACACCTGCAGCATCCGTAAGTGCCAGCCGCCTCGTCTAGACAGGTAAGTGACCGTGACATTATCCTTCTGTCCTGTGCTTAAGATTGGGTCCAGATGGGGGATTAGATAGGCTATACTCTCAGTACATGCAGGGCACAGTTCTCCGTTTTCCTGCTGCCCTGTACGAGAGATCAGGTCCACTTAAAGATTAAGCCCTGCCCCCGATGATGTCACTGCGCTCTGTACCGCTGCTGATTGGCCACTGGGATCTAGGAAGCAGAGAGGACATGCGGATTCCGGTGGCCGGCAAAAGGCGCCTGGAGGTCCCGCTGGACAGAGCGGATTGCACGTGGGAACCAGGTAATGCACAGCAGTAGACCATTTAGCTAGCCTGAGCGTAGCTCGGGCTTACCGTTCCTGACACCTGATTCTTAGCCCGAGCTACGCTCAGGATTATCCCCAGGGGGGTTAATCATGGAAAAAGAGATCTCTGGGACCTTCTGGTACCATAATTGAGAATCTATGTTGGAGAATAGGCCAGAATTTTGCCTCAAATTCTTCAGCGTGACCTCCCAGGAGTTCAGATCCCACCATATACCATCCCTGATAACTGAATTCACAAATGCCCTTACTTGCAAGTATCGAAAATATTCCATCCCCTCCAACTCATAGGTTGCGACCATGTGATCCCCATGACCTGACCTTAAAGGAGATAGTCAAATACCTTATACAAAGAATGCCCCAGAGTTCCCATCTGTCCCATTAACCCCCCCACCCCCCGTACAGCCGGGCAGCAAATTAGTATTGTAAAATAAAGACTCCAGAGTGGAACGTTGATCAATGAGGCCTAAACACCTTGACTGAGTCTTCCAAATCCGGAGTGAGTTTCTGGTAATAAGATTATTCCCCACACTCTGACACATGGGACTTCTCGAGATCAACTCACTGCACCATTTCCTGTGATGCTCCCCATTGGGTGATTTGGGCCAGCCTAGCTGCATACTAATAGTGAGCAAGCTGCGGGGCTCCAAAACCGCCCTGCAATTTACCTCTTGCCAAGAGCTTATAGCCTTCTTCGAAGGCCCCCTATTCCATATGAACCTAGTGATATGAGCCTAGACTTGACATCAGGCATCAGGATACGAATGGAGAGAGAGAACGGAACAAATATAATATTCTGGTAAGCAGAGTCATTGTAACTACTGCAATGCAACCAGTCATTGACATAAGTCGTCCAGCTATCTGGTAGCTTATGCAGAGCTGCAAACATAGGAGTGGAGAAGGGCTGCATATAGTTGATGTAAGGAAGGCAGTACTTTGATCCCCAAGTATTTTAGGCCAGCTTGTTTAAATTTAAGCCCGAAGGAGGAGGAAAAGGAATTCCGACACATGGAACAAGAGGGCCTCCGACTCAGAGCCATTAATCTTGAAGCCGGAGACAGTGCAGAATTCCTGTAACAGTTTACAAAGCACTGGCAATAACACCTGCGGATTCGTAATAGAAAAAATGGTGTAGTGTGCAAATAACACTACTTTAAGTATCTCACAACCCACCTTTATCCCTCAGATGTTTGGTGAGCTCCTTACCAATATTGCCAGAGGTTTTATACACATAACAAATAACAGGGGGACAAGCGACACTCCTGCCGTGTTAAATTTTTGATGGAAAAGGTGGGTGAATTTAGGCTCATGTTAGTTACCAGAGATGTTGGCCTAGTGTACAGACTCTGGATTCCATTGAGAAACTTGCCAGATATATAAAATTTCTGTAGCACACAGCGCATGCACCTCCATTTATCTCTGTTGAACGCCTTCTCCATGTCCAGTGACAGGAGCAGAGAAGGCATTCGACCAGAGCCCATGCGATCCACAAGCCCTAAAGCTACATACACACGGGGGACAAATGTCCCGTTGCATGTTTACAAGCGACCAGGGAGCGACAGCTCCCTGCCGGCGACAGCTGTCCACATGTCTCGCCAGAAAGGCAGAGATGCGCCGGAAGCTGTCTGTGAATGGAGCATCCCCCGGCCGGATGATCCATTCACTTGCACTGTGTTTCCTGTCGCTAGTCCGCATACACACGCGGACTAGCGACAGTTGCGGCGACAGCTATAGCCGGCGATTGAACATGCGCGCGCCCCGAACCGACGGGCGACGGTTCGGGGCGCGCGCGTCATACACACGGGCGACCTGTTGCTGCAACACGCGCGTGCCACGTGGTTGCGGCGACAGCCGTACCACGTATGTATGAGCCAAGATTCTTCTGATATCTGTGGTTTGCCTACCAGCTACAAACCCCCTCTGATCTGGATGAATAACTGATGGGGAGGCACCCGTTCAACCTCACCACCAGCACTTTTGCAAAGAATTTTATGTCTGTGTTAATTAGATTGGGCAGTAGTTAGTAGGCCTGAACGATTTTAGGAAAAGATTGAATCACACGATTTCTGTCAGAAATTGCGATTTCGATTCACGATTTTCTTCAAATCAAGCTTTATCACTAATTTAACTAATAATTTAATGTGCACAGTAACTAAGGAACAGCTAAGGAATAGTACCTTAGTTTCACAGTGTCCCCACTGCAGCTTTGCAGAATGCAGAAAGATCACCAGTCAGTCACACAGCAGTCATCATCATCATCACGCTGACACACTGTGCAGCGTAGTAGAGGCTTGAATGACAGGAGTTTGAGCGGAGTCTGCTGCCCATGTTATAGTTTGATTGACATGGGGGTGGAGTCTGCCGCCCGCCCAGCAAATGATGTGTAAGCACTGGGGAGGAGGGAGCTGCCTTGTGAGAGCCAGTCTGCTGCTCATCACACCACTTAATAAAAGTTACACAAATCACAAAAAGTGATTGTCCGCAATCAGAAGACTCAGCCTGCCACATCCCCAGCTTATGATGTGGAGGTCTGGGTGGGAGCGAGGAGTGAGACGCAGGGACAGTGTGAGAGCGGAGGTGGGCGGAGTCAGCTGCTCATAATACAAGGTGATTGCCAACCTTGTGGGCGGGGTCTGCCGCCCGCCCAGCTAATGCTCCGGAGAAGTTGGGAGGAGGGAGCCGCACGAGTGACTGAGCCTGTGGGCGGTGACATTTTGCCGCCCTCTGCACTGATTGGCTACACACCCGGCGGAAGTTAGGGGAGAAAGTGAGCCAGCTGCACTTGGAAAACGAGTGACGAACGCTGGTGCTGAGCCGCCGCAAACCGCTGCTAAACAGCGGGAGAGTTGACTGCTGGCCTGAATGCAGAGGGGGTAAAAATCGTTGCCATGGCGATCACGGAATCGTCATTTCCGTGATCGTGATTTCGATTGAAAAACGATTTATCGTTCAGCCCTAGTAGTTAGTGACCTCTGCCGGGTCTCAACCTGGTTTAGGGATTACTACGATTTTGACCTACAACATTTCAGCCATACTATCTCGGAACAAAAACCACATATATAAGTAGATACAGTGGGATGCGAAAGTTTGGACAACGTTGTTCGTTTTCATGATTTTCCTGTATAAATCATTGGTTGTTACGATAAAAAAGTCAGTTAAATATATCATATAGGAGACACGCACAGTGATATTTGAGTGGTGAAATTACGTTTATTGGATTTACAGAAAGTGCGCAATAATTGTTTAAAGAAAATTAGGCAAGTGCATAAATTTGGGCACCACAAAAAAAAAATGAAATCAATATTTAGTAGATCCTCCTTTTGCAGAAATTACAGCCTCTAAACACTTCCTGTATGTTCCAATGAGAGTCTGGATTCTGGTTGAAGATATTTTGGACCATTCCTCTTTACAAAGCATCTGTTACGAAACAATAAACAGGTATTGCATGGAATGACCACAGTTTGCATAAACACTGATACTGAAACCGGAATGTGCAAAAAAGGTATTTTATTAAGCATCAAATCATGCAAATAACATGCAACCATATGCAAACAATATATACAGTGAATCTCCTGCAAACAATACAAACAGTATGCACACATATAACCAAAACTCTTACTACCTATCTATTCACAAACGGGGTACAGGAGATATATATACAAATATGTACAAGCAAATATATACAATAACGCGGTATTAGGGAGCAGGCAAAGACAGGTCAAAACAGAATATCAGAGTCCGCAACGGGTAATCAGATACATGCAAGGTACAGAGGAACAAACAGGAGCAGGGTCAGGACAAGCAAAGGTTCAGCAGCAGGTAATCAGATCAGAGCAGGGTACAAGAAATCAGGTTTCAGGTAACAGAGGTGACCAGAGACTCTGTGCGGGCTGGAGCAAAGCCTGTGCGGGCTGGAAACCAAGTTCTGTAGCTGGAGGCAAAGTCTCTGCAGGCTTTAAGCAGGGTTCTGCAGGCTGATTTGAAGTCTCTGCAGGCTCAAGGCAAGGCTCTGCAGAAAAACAAACGGCTGGACTGGATTCTGGAGTATTCAAAACCTGCAAGAGTTGTGAGAGGAAGGCAAGAGTTTGTATAACAGGTGTCACAGAAACATTAACTGGGGGCTGCACCAGACAGGAGTTGGATGGAGGCTGCACAGGAGACGAGACGACTGGAGGCTGCACAGGAGACGAGACGACTGGAGGCTGCACAGGAGACGAGACGACTGGAGGCTGCACAGGAGACGAGACGACTGGAGGCTGCACAGGAGACGAGACGGATGAAGGCTGCAGCGGACAGGAACTGACTGGAGCCTGCATAAAACCGGAGTTGACTGGAGTAATGGAAGCTGTTGGCGAATATTTGCGTTTAAATTTGGGAGACCACTCTGGAAACTGGAGCAGCAGCAGGTTCTCTTGATGAGACTGGACACTGCCAGGACCAAGGTGTGGACCTGATAGCGGTTTGCAAAGGTGCTGACTTGATAGGTTTTATAACTATTGTAGGTTCTGAGTTCTGGATACAGGAGGAGGTAGATGAAAAATGAGCAGGAGACAGTGGGAGCGGAAAGAAAGGATTTCATTCCAAGCAGCAATCAGAGCAACAGCTGATCCTTGCTTACAAAGCTTATGTGTCAACAAAGATTCAGTTGCACGTATACTGGCAGATACAAACGCTTAACTCTTTTCAGAATACCATTCACAAAATCCTTTCATATCTCTTTTCAAAAAATCCAACAAATGGTCAATCTGATCAGAGTTAAACAAAAAATTCAAACGTTCCTTTCTGGAAGACTGACATTTAGGTACTTTAGCTGCAGAGGGCAGAGGGTTCTGAACTAGGTGAGAGGTAGCCAGAGGGTTAACAGGAGATTTGCATAATGACAGGATTTCAGAATATGCATTAATCAGGGCATGAGCTGACTCAGGCTTACATTTTTCCCTCAGACAACAGAATCTCAACCGCACATTTACATCCAGAAACAAATGCAAAGCTTTGCTTAATATAAAAGTAAAAAAAAAAACTTTTCTGTCTTCAAATAACTATAATACATGTTAACTTGTTCAGAAGTAAAGTCAACCTGGACAGGACTTATAACAGGTAAGGCAGGAGCTGTGGAACCTGCAGAGATCATTTTCTGCCATGCATTTAGCAAAAGGGATGCTTGCTCATACTTGCATATTCCCTGAGTGATCAGGGACTGGAGGGAATCTATGCAAGCCTGCACGGTCTTTTTACCTTTGTTTGAGTAATGATCAAAAAAATTGTCCCTGTCATCTTCAAACAAGTTAATCAGAGCTTCTTTCAGGGCTGTGGAGTCGGAGTTGGAGTCGAGGAGTCGGGGCAATTTTGGGCACTCTGAGTCGGAGTCGTGGTTTCAGAAATAGAGTCGGAGTCGGGAGTCGCATGATTTTTGTACAAAATCCACAGCCCTGTTAAGTATTAGACTAAGGAGTCGGAGTCTGAGTCTGAGCAATTTTGGGTACCCGGAGTTGGGTTGGAGTCGGAAGATTTTTGTACCGACTCCACAGCCCTGGCTTCTATGGCATAATTGTCAAAAGGTGGATCATAATCACTGACTATAGGTCAGAATCAGGTTGCATGCAAACATTTGTCACTTTGAGATATGCAAGATCATTCCAGATCCTGGCTAAATTTTAAATATCCTAGGTGCTAAAGATTTCCAATTTAACATAACTATAGGCCTGGAAAATTAACTGCTGTAGTTCAGCCTTAGAAAAGCCAGCGAATTCAGCACGACATTCAACCTCTCCTTCATCAGCTATCAAAGCATAATACATTTGCTGCGGATCCATTTTTGGACACAACAGGTATCAGTGCACAGTATATCTGCAGTTACGGAACAATAAACAGGTATTGCATGGAATGACCACAGTTTGCAGAAAAACTGATACTGAAACAGGAATGTGCAAAAAAGGTGTTTTATTAAGAACTAAATCATGCAAATAACATGCAACCATATGCAAACAATATATACAGTGAATCTCCCGCAAACAAAACAAAACAGTGTGCACACATATAACCAAAACCCTGACTACCTATCTATTTACAAACGGCGTACAGGAGATATATATACAAATATGTACAAGCAAATATATATATACAATAATGCGGTATCAAAGGAGCAGGCAAAGACAGGTCAAAACGGAATATCAGAGTCAGCAACGGGTAATCAGAGGTACAGTGGAACAAACAGGAGCAGAGTCAGGACAAGCAGAGGTTCAGCAGCAGGTAATCAGATCACAGAGCAGGGTACAAGAAATCAGGTTTCAGGTAACAGAGGTGACCAGAGACTCAGACCTGTAACAAAGGAAGTTCTGGCAATGACTTGCATGAAGAGGCAGACTTATATAGTCCATGTAACAGGAAGCAGCTGGTGGTAATTGATCAGAGACCCATTAGAGGCCTCTGCAGGCCATACAAAGAACTGCAAGTCCTTAAATGTAATAAGCCACCTGCTGGTGGATAGTGGAAGTCCAGGGCAGTCCAACTCAATACCACCACCAGCAGGCAGGAGATGATACAACATGAATCGCAACAGCATCTCTAGTTCATACAGGTTTGATGGCTTCTAAGCATGGACAGCTCTCTTTAACTCACAGCACAGATTTTCAATTATATTCAGGTCTGGGGACTGATATGGCCATTCCAGAACATTGTACTTGTTCTTCTGCATGAATGCCTTAGTGGATTTTGAGTAGTGTTTAGGGTCGTTGTCTTGTTGAAAGACCCAGCCCCGGTGCAGCTTAGCTTTGTCACTGATTCCTGGACATTGGTCTCCAGAATCTGCTGATACTGAGTGGAATCCATGCGTCCCTCAACTTTGACAAGTTTCCCAGTCTTCTGTACTGGCCACACAGCCCCACAGCATGATGGAACCACCACCATATTTTACTGTAGGTAGCAGTTGCTTTTCTTGGAATGCTGTGTTCTTTTTCCTCCATGCATAACGCCCCTTGTTATGCCCAAATAATTCTATTTTAGTTTCATCAGTCCACAGCACTTTATTCCAAAATGAAGCTGGCTTGTTCAAATGTGCTTTAGCATATCTCAAGCAGCTCTGTTTGTGTTGTGAGCGGATAAAAGGATTCCTCTGCATCACTCTCGCATACAGCATCTCCTTGTGCAAAGTGCGCCGAATGGTTGAACAATGCACAGTGACTCCATCTGCAGCAAGATGATGTTGTAGGTCTTTGGTGCTGGTCTGTGGGTTGACTCTGACTGTTCTCACCATTCGTTGCTTCTGTTTATCTGAGATTTTTCTTGGTCTGACACTTTGAGCCTTAACTTGAACTGAGCCTGTGGTCTTCCATTTCCTCAGTATGTTCCTAACTGACAGCTGAAAACTCTGTGAGACAGCTTTCTGTATCTTTCCCCTAAACCATGGTGGTAAACAATCCTTGTCTTCAGGTCATTTGAGAATTGTTTAGAGATCCCCATGTTGCTACTCTTCAGAGAAAATTAAGAGGGAAACTTACAATTGACCCCCTTAAATACTCTTTCTCATAATTGGATTCACCAGTGTATGTAGGTCAGGGGTCACTGAGCTTACCAAGCCAATTTGAATTCCAATAATTAGTTCTAAAGGTTTTTGAATCAATAAAATGACAATCAGAGAGGAACAGAAGTGTGGGAGGGGAAAACAGGAGGGAAAGAGACTTCAGCCAATTAGGCTGCATTAAGTAAGTCTGAGGGGAAAGTAAAGAAGAAAAAAAGAAAACCCAGCATGCCCTGCAACTTCCTTTGTGCGCCAGATGTACCAAATAAGAGCCTGGGAAACTGGGGAATGAAGTTTTATGGAGAAGAAAAAGAGTGATTTTTAACTTTTGGATTGCCTGATTAGCATCCTTATTACTTGTTTACCGGATAAAAATGAAGCATTGTTTTTTTTTTATTTTATGCCCGACAGTTACTCTTTAAAGACCTTGTAATAAGGTACAGTGTATCCATCCGGACTTTGGAGTTCTTTACGCCTTTAACGGAGTACTGTAGGGAAAAAGAGTTGAACTTACCTGGGGCTTCTAATGGTCCCCAGCAGAAGTTCTGTGTCCACACAGCCACTTGCCGATGCTTCGGTCCCTTCCGCCAGGTTACTTTCGGAATTTGCCACTGTGCCTGCGCAACCTTCTCCTCACTCCCGCTAACATCACAGAAGCATACTGCACAGGCGCAGTACGGCCTGCGCCTGCACAGTACGCTCCCAGGGATGTCAGCGGGAGTGAAGAGAAGGCCCGCAGGCACAGTGGTTTTGCAGAGTTATCTTCATATAAAAACAGTCAGCGCTTCAACAGATGGTAATGCAGATGGCCTTTAGCATAACAGTCAGTGGAATAACAATCAGCAGTATGTTGAGGGGATCCCCCATCAGGTGTGAACTCACCAGATATGATGACCGTCAAGGCCAAATCTCGCATCTGGGGTATAGGCCACCCCACAGCCTCTCCGGCAAGTCTCCTTCCACTCAGATGGATTTCCCAGACATATATAGACACTCCGAGCTCCTCAGTCAGCGCCGCTCCATGCACTGGAGGAGACGCAATCCTCCGGCGCAGTCCGATGACGTCCAGGACGACCATTCCTAAATTATTTTCTGTGCTTCCTTCCCACTCTTCCTGAAACTTAGGCACATTGTTGTGTTGGACACAGTACAGATAAATAATCAGGCTTAACTCTAAAATGCTTGACAACACCAGGCTAAGCAGAACCACCGATTTCTTCCATTGGTTATTGCTCAAAGAATGGCACATATAAATGCATAATAAATCCTCATCCACTTTTTAGGGACATTAACATTAGGGACCAAAATTAGGGCATGTTTTGCTTCCAAACTAATCTAAATAGACAACAATGAAGATTGTTGTAATTTATTCCTAAGGGGGCGAATGGCTCTACAGTCCCAGAAAATGTGGCTCAAGGATCCCTCTTCCTGAGACCCTCTGAAGCACAGTGGTGAGACTGTTGTGAATATTTTATACAACTTATTGGGAGATCTATACCATTTAGTGACTAATTTTAGAGCAGTATCTTGTATCATACGTGTCCTAGTAGAACTTAGCAAGTTCTGGCCTACGCCTACCAGTCAGAGGTTCAGGTTAATATTCAATTTGCTTTTCCAATCAGCCATAAGCTTAGTCTTCTGCGCCTGTTGTAAGCCAATTAACCACTTGCCGACCGCACGCTTATACCGTGCATCGGCAAAGTGGCAGCTGCAGGACCAGCGACGCAGTATTGCGTCGCCAGCTGCAGGCTGATTAATCAGGAAGCAGCCGCTCGTGCGAGCGGCTGCTTCCTGTCAATTCACGGCGGGGGGCTCCGTGAATAGCCTGCGGGCCGCCGATGGCGGCTCGCAGGCTAAATGTAAACACAAGCGGAAATAATCCGCTTTGTTTACATTGTACGGCGCTGCTGCGCAGCAGCGCCGTAAGGCAGATCGGCGATCCCCGGCCAATCAGCGGCCGGGGATCGCCGCCATGTGACAGGAGACAGCCTGTCACTGGCTGCACAGGACGGATAGCGTCCAGTGCAGCCCGGATCTCCAGGGGGGGGGCAGGTAGGAGAGGGAGGGGGAGGATTTCGCCGCGGAGGGGGGCTTTGAGGTGCCCCCCCCCCTCCCCCGCAACACCCGGCAGGCAGGAGCGATCAGACCCCCCCAGCACATCATCCCCCTAGTGGGGAAAAAAGGGGGGCGATCTGGTCGCTCTGCCTGCACGCTGATCTGTGCTGGGGGCTGCAGAGCCCACCCAGCACAGATCAGCTAAGACAGCGCTGGTCCTTAAGGGGGGGGTAAAGGGTGGGTCCTCAAGTGGTTAAATGCAAGTTAATTCTGGCAATAATACCAATCATAGGTACATCTGTAAGATGGAGATGTTCATAAAATATGCAGTTTAGTCTACCATGTGGCACTGTCATTTTAAGAAAAAAAAATCCTAATATGAAGATATCGAAAATACTTAGAGTTGGGTATTTTCTTATTAAACTGAAAAAGAGAGAATGGAATGCATTTATCAGATATCCAGAATGTATTGGAAGTCGTGAGTTCATTAGACACCCACCATGAGGAGGAGGTACTACATTGAAAGGCTGGTTGGAACCCTGGGTGTCCTATAAAGGAGAAACATGGGTGCTTAAAGTGAACCTCCGGACTAAAAATCGACTCTAACAGTTTCACAGCATCAGAACTTTGTTTCTCTTATACAAGCCTCATTTTTAGCTGCACAGAAGAAAACTGCCCGGGCTTTTTTCCCCTGATGCTGTGCAAAGCATGATTGGATTTCTGATTTTGTTCTCGTTCTGCTGTTTTGGTGCAATTTTTTTTTTTATAACATTTTTGAAATTGACATTTGAAGCCTAGTGTGTGCGGCTGGGAGGGGTTATCAGGACACAGGACAGTTGGAACTGTGTCTCCTGCTCCTTGTCACCTCCTTTCAACCAAAAAGATGGCTGCCCCCATGACAAAGATGGCAGCCCCCATGAATCACAAACATTTGCCTGTTCGTTTAAAACAGGGTGGGTAAGAGATTATATTACCCATCTATTCTAATTAACATAACTAATGTAACTTGATGACAGTATGTTTGTTTAGGCTGACATTTCCCTTTAAAAAGACACTGAAGCGGAAAAAAAAACTATGAAATAATGCATTGGTTGTGTAGTACGGATAATTACTAGAACATTAGTACATGTCCTTCTCAAAAAATTAGCATATTGTGATAAAATTCATCATTTTCTGGAATGTACTGATAAACATTAGACTTTCATATATTGTAGATTCATTACACACAACTGAAGTAGTTCAAGCCTTTCATTGTTTGTTTGATACAGCACTCTGGGAACAGCCTATTCATTCAGAAATGTCTTTCTGTGTCTTACCCTCTTGCTTGAGGGCGTCATTGATGGCCTTCTGGACAGCAGTCAGGTCGGCAGTCTTAGCCATGATTGCGGTTTTGAGTAATGAACCAGGCTGGGAGTTTTTAAAAGCCTTAGGAATCTTTTGCAGGTGTTTAGAGTTAATTAGTTGATTCAGATGATTAGGTTAATTGCTTGTGTAGAGAACCTTTTCATGATGTGCTAATTTTTTAAGATAGGAATTTTGGGTGTTCATGAGCTGTATGCCAAAAATCATCAATATTAAAACAATAAAAGGCTTGAACTACTTCAGTTGTGTGTAATGAATCTAAAATATATGAAAGTCTAATGTTTATCAGTACATTACAGAAAATAATGAACTTTATCACAATATGCTAATTTTTTTAGAAGGACCTGTATATGATGTGTACACAGGAATCTTTTATAGTTACGGCCAGAACCCGAAGTTTGGCCACTTTGCGTTGTGGCTGACCACTTCGGGTTCTGGCTGGTCAATGTGCGAAGTGGCCGCGGCGCTGCGGCCAATGTCCGAAATGAGACGAATGCTGGCGGCTCAGATCATTTTCCCCGGCGCTGGCTCCACCCCCCGCCTCCCTGCTATCGGCTTTCAGTCAGCCGGAGACACACGAGTCCCCCCTACCCTGAGTCGTTCGTGGCTGCAGGAAAGCAGAGCGGGGAGCGCTGCAGACATTGCTTCTGGCAGCACCCGCTCTGTAGTGACGAACGCATTCCTGCCTCTGCCTTCCTGCAGCCACGAACGTATCGGGGGGGCGCATGTGTCCCCCGGCAGTCAGAAGCCGATAGCAGTGAGGCAGGGGGCGGAGCCAGCGCCAGGGAAAATGATCGGAGCCGCCCGGATTCTGCCCATTTCGGACATTGGCCGCAGCGCCGTGGCCACTTCGCACATTGACAAGCCAGAACGCGAAGTGGCAAAACTTCGGGTTCTGGCCGTAACATATATACTAAATAACATCTATGCTATAAGAATAAAGCCTAATGTGTAGCTGTGTCACTAATAGAGATGGTCAATGAGATACAAATAATTCTGCGTTGATGCTGGTTTATGCAAATGTTTGCACTCCCTTGGCTCATGAAATCAATTAATGTGATATTTGAACCTGCGCAATAGTTAGTAGGGAGTGTGTGCATGCGTACTACGCCTGACTGGCTCAAGTACCTGGACCCATAGCAGAAGATCCAGGTGGCGGAGGAGGACAGCGAGGGACTGATTAGCCTGCAGGAGGCAGGAGGAAGCCCCAGGTATGTATAAAACTTTAATTTCATCTGTCTCAGGTTTACTTTAAATTACACAGTAGTACTATACTCTACATATGCACTCCCCACAGAGCTGCAGGGAATCCACTGAGAATGTTGTACACATTGAACACAGAGGTGTTGTCTATCACCCATAACCCTGGTTCAGATTGTACATCAAGAATATGTAATAGAGGAAGAATCTCCTCATTCTCCTGCAGAGTACCTGCACATCACTCTTAAAGTACCCAGAGTTACATTGCCTAGGGCCTGATAGATGTTCTTTGTTCCTGTCTGTACCCTCTACAAGTACTCTTACCAAGGACTAGTTTTAGTTTTATGACTAAAGGGAATACCGTATTTTTCGGACCATAAGACGCACTTTTCCTCCCCCAAACATGGGGGGGGGGGGGAAGTGCCTGCGTCTTATGGTCCGGATGCTGAAATTTCTACCCCTCGCCAGTTGTCACCCCCTTTAAATCCTGTGTCCCCGCGACTGTCCAGACCTCCCGTCTGTTTAAGGAATCTGTGTATAGTTTATATCCTGTAATGCATAATCCGCAATGAGTGTTGGTGTCCCCGGGGCTGTCCCGTCCCTCTATACCGGTGTGTTCCCGCCCCCTGTCCTCGGCTATCCCGACCCCTCTAACTACGTTCCCCGGCTCTCTAAGGGTTACGTGAGGAGTGTCAAGGCATAGGCTTACCAATGCGGAAGTGAATGGAGGAAGGCATTGGCAGCGCGCACGGACCACCCGGCGGCTTTAGCACGGAGGTTTACCGCTGATCATCGCTAGCATCCAGCGATAAGCCTATGCCTTGACACTCCTCGCGTAGCCCTTAGAGAGCCGGGTAACGTAGTTAGAGGGGTCGGGACAGCCAAGGACAGGGGGCGGGAACACACCGGTATAGAGGGGCGGGACAGGACAGCCCCGGGGACACTGACACTCATTGCGGATCATGCATTACAGGAAATATAAACCATACACAGATTCCTTAGACGGGTGACAAAGAAGACACTGGGACACACTAGTACAGGGGTGACAATACCACACAGGGCATTTTAAAGGACACAGGGACAGTTAAGAGTACATGGGTGGCATCTAAAAGCACACGGCGGGCACTTAAAGGACTCAGGGGGCTCTTTGAAAGACACAGGAGACACTTAGAGAATACAGGAGGCACTTTAAAGGACACAGAGGGCACTTAAGACAACACAGGGGGGCACTTTAGAGGACAAAGGGGCCACCTAAGAGGACAAGGAGGACACGGGGACAGAGGAGGTCACAAAGGAGACACTAAAGGTACAAATGGGACACAGGAACACAAGAGGTACAAGGGGGACATATAAATTGGGGAGGGGAGAAGATCCACAAGATGCCTCTGGACAATGGATGCACCAGGTTTAGTATTTTGTTTTTTTCCTGGTTTTTGTCCTCTAAACCTAGATGCGTCTTATGGTCCGGAGCGTCTTATGGTCCGAAAAATACGGTATATATGGCAGTCTACATATCCTTCTCACTTCAGTTGTCTTTTTAAATTCCTAAGCGCTGGCAGTTAAGAGATGAATTTCATGTTACCTACTTTCAATCAACAAGATTGTAATATGCAAATTAGAGGAGTCTAGGAGTCGGTGGAATCCTAAACTGAGGAGTCGGAGTCGGTGGATTTTTGTACTGACTCCACAGCCCTGTATTAATGCAAATGCAGTCCCATCATGCTTTCAATTATCCAGACAATATCTGGTCTAATGTCTGGGTAATTGATATCACCCATAACTAGGACCCTATTTCTGCTTGCAGCTTTATCAATCTGCTGCAGTGATTGCACTTTCTCCATGTCATTTATGTGTTGAGGTTTATAACCTACTGCAATATTCAAATGAAATTTCTTACTTCCGACATGAACAGTTGCCCATACCATCACAGTCCTCAGTAATGTCTTTCTGCATAACCTAATATAAAGTATTCTTTAACAAATCTACTGCCCGCTCCTATCTTTTCTAAACACACTGTACCCCCTCCCAAATTTATCATCCAATCGGGACTACTCTCCATTTATGTCTCTTGTTACTATTACAATTTCATAGTCCTTTTCACTCATCAGCAATTTAAAACCTTTGTTTTTTCTTTCTCTTGAAGAGACTCTGAAGTCTCGTTTTTTACCTTGTTTTTCATATAATCTTGTTCTACATGAATGCCCCACTAGATTTGCCGCATCCCCGCGGCAGATGAATTATTTATAGCCTTTAACAGCCCTACAAAAATCCCAGGCTTTGCAGGGCTTTATTTCCTGGAGGGGCAGAGCTCTGAGCTTAGCTCTGCCTCCTCCGCAGTCAATCCCCAATGATTGCTGCCTCTCCCCAGCCCCTCTCAGTCTTCCTATACTGAGAGGGGCGGGGAGGAGGCGGAGATTGATTGCGGCGAGGCAGAGCTACAGATGAAAGCCAGGGCAGCACAATCTGCGACCAGCAAAGTCAATGAACTTTGCTGGTCTGTTACACAGCCATAAATCATTCATCTGCTGCGGGGATGCGGCGAAACTAGTGGGGCATTCATGTAGAACAGGATTATATGAAAAAACAAGGTAAAAAACGAGACTTCAGAGTCTCTTTAAGCTGTTCAGATGTAGACTTGCTTTTAAAGAACCACTATTGTGAAATGTTTAAAAAATAAAACTAAAAATTGATACGGAGGAAAACACTAGTAGTAGGACTAAAAGGTTAATGGTTAAAAAAAAAATCAATGCTGTTGTTTAGAGGAACACGACACTCTGCATCTGATGCTCTTACTGACCGCTTATGGGAGGCTTTACTGAGGGCTGTGGGGGAGAATTTAATCACCCTTTTGATGCAAGTGAAGATTCCCCTCTGCTTGAGCTGATAGTAATTGGACCATTCCAATGGCTGGAGCACTGTTATGTCATCTGTTTTACTGAAGAGATGCAGAGATGTAGCAGCTGAAGCAGGGCTGTGGAGTTGGTACAAAAATCTATGACTCCAACTCAGAGTCCTCAGTTTAGGATCACCCTTCACCCTTCCATCATAGAGAGTCCCCGGGGTGCTACCTGATGTATCCCAGGATCTCTACTCCAAAAAGTCCCTTGATCCATTAAACTCACGTCCCATGCTAACCCTTGTGGCCCTCCCCAGAAGAATACTGTTGGTACTCTTTCTTCTGGGAAATTGATTAGCATCTCAATGACAAAAGATGTTCCCAACTGTCCTGATTGGACCTTTGCCCCCCCCCCCCCCTTATGTCCTGAGGCAAAATGCATACTTTAGTTCGGGAAGAATGTACTCTCTGCAATCTTTCAATTAGGAGTCCCTCCTCACTTGCCTATCTAGAATGAGGATAAGTGGCTGGATATGGATTGTGAGAGATTGTCTCATACGGTGAACCATTTAGTGAGGATGGTGTTACCTGTGTTGACTCTCCCTTCCTCGGGATCGCTCTCCCCACCCTCTTGGTTACCTGAAAATGTGACTGGATCTCGATTCTTACGACTTGTTCCAAGAACCGAAACCCTTCTGCTTTCCAGTCTGTGTATATACAGGATCTTCTCAAAAAATTAGCATATTGTGATAAAGTTCATTATTTTCTGTAATGCACTGATAAACATTAGACTTTCATATATTTTAGATTCAAATACACACAACTGAAGTAGTTCAAGCCTTTTATTGTTTTAATATTGATGATTTTAGCATACAGCTCATGAAAACCCAAATTTCCTATCTCAAAAAATTAGCATATTTCATCCGACCAATAAAAGAAAAGTGGTTTTAAAACAAAAAAGTCAACCTTCAAATAATTATGTTCAGTTATGCACTCAATACTTGGTTGGGAATCCTTTCGCAGAAATGGCTGCTTCAATGCGGCGTGGCATGGAGGCAATCAGCCTGTGGCACTGCTCAGGTGTTATGGAGGCCCAGGATGCTTCGATAATGGCCTTAAGCTCATCCAGAGTGTTGGGTCTTGCGTCTCTCAACTTTCTCTTCACAATATCCCACAGATTCTCTATGGGGTTCAGGTCAGGAGAGTTGGCAGGCCAATTGAGCACAGTAATACCATGATCAGTCAACCATTTACCAGTGGTTTTGGCACTGTGTGCAGGTGCCAGGTCGTGCTGAAAAATGAAATCTTCATCTCCATAAAACTTTTCAGCAGATGGAAGCATGAAGTGCTCCAAAATCTCCTGATAGCTAGCTGCATTGACCCTGCCCTTGATAAAACACAGTGGACCAACACCAGCAGCTGACATGGCACCCCAGACCATCACTGAGGGCTGAAACCCACAAGAGCGTTTTTTTGAGCATTTTGGCAGCGCTGCGATACGCTAGCGTTTTGCCAAAACGCTCAGCTGATGTTAATGGATGGGACAACTTCCACAGGAGCGTTTGCGTTTCTGGGAAACGCAAACGCAGGACCTGCAGCATTTTGGGAGCGTTAGCGCTTCAATGTAAAGTATTGAAACGCTAGCAGAGACGCTCAGCAAAACCTAAACTGAGCGGTTTTGCTAGCGTTTTGCGGTTCAGCACACTGTAACAAAATTAAAAATAATTCACAGGACCAATCAGGATAAAAACGCGAAACGCAAAACGCTACACAACCGCTGAGCAAAAAAATACACTGTTGCAAAACGCGACCGAAAACACGCATGAATCCGCTTGCAAACCGCTCAGACAAAACGCTAGCGGTTGCTTTTTGCGTTTGCGGATTTCAGTGGGTTCCAGGCCTGACTGTGGGTACTTGACACTGGACTTCAGGCATTTTGGCATTTCCCTCTCCCCAGTCTTCCTCCAGACTCTGGCACCTTGATTTCCGAATGACATGTAAAAGTTGCTTTCATCCGAAAAAAGTACTTTGGACCACTGAGCAACAGTCCAGTGCTGCTTCTCTGTAGCCCAGGTCAGGCGCTTCTGCCGCTGTTTCTGGTTCAAAATTGGGTTCATGCTTCCATCTGCTGAAAAGCTTTATGGAGATGAAGATTTCATTTTTCAGCACGACCTGGCACCTGCTCACAGTGCCAAAACCACTGGTAAATGGTTTACTGACCATGGTATTACTGTGCTCAATTGGCCTGCCAACTCTCCTGACCTGAACCCCATAGAGAATCTGTGGGATATTGTGAAGAGAAAGTTGAGAGACGCAAGACCCAACACTCTGGATGAGCTTAAGGCCACTATAGATGCATCCTGGGCCTCCATAACACCTGAGCAGTGCCACAGGCTGATTGCCTCCATGCCACGCCGCATTGAAGCAGTAATTTCTGCAAAAGGATTCCAAACCAAGTATTGAGTGCATAACTGAACATAATTATTTGAAGGTTGACTTTTTTGTTTTAAAAACACTTTTCTTTTATTGGTCGGATGAAATATGCTAATTTTTTGAGATAGAAAATTTGGGTTTTCATGAGCTGTATGCCAAAATCATCAATATTAAAACAATAAAAGGCTTGAACTACTTCAGTTGTGTGTATTTGAATCTAAAATATATGAAAGTCTAATGTTTATCAGTACATTACAGAAAATAATGAACTTTATCACAATATGCTAATTTTTTGAGAAGATCCTGTATAGTTTCAGGAACACCCTCTGTTGGCCACTCCAGGCTGTGGTGCGGTTCCCCGCTTCACTCCTGAAGGAGAAGGGACGTTTACATTTACTGCCCGTTCTTCTCCAGTCTAGAAGAACCCCTCTCCAGAGCACCAAGACAAGGTAATCCTGAATAACACACTCCATCTTTTGCATGTACCCATTGTACTGCAATGTACTGCAATGTACCTTTTAACAAGACTTTGGATCGTTGGTTCCAGGAGTGTGACAAAAAATGGCTACCTCCCTGTAGGTGCTTTGCACTTTACACAGGATTCAGGGCTACACATGCCAGCTTCATATGCTTGTATGAGAATCACTGAATCACTGAATGCCCACTAGGTAGGTAGTCCTATGGCAGGTCCTTACTGAGCTCCTTTGTCTTAGCTATGACTGTCCACAAACCAACTGCATAGAGCTGCTGTTTTTTACCTGTTGAATTTATTAAAACAGCTGTTCCCAATAAATCAGGGTAATTAGGATGCTTTAGAACAGCTTGGACTATTTGTAATGGTATAGCAGTTTGAATTTTCCCACAGATTGTGACAGTTTGTGAAGGGTATGAATAGACACTTTTTTTTTTTTTCAAATTTAAATAAAAACGGAGAAATGTTTTTTTTCTACAATAATGCCTTTTGTACATCGTCTTATTATCTTTTGGGAGACACCTATGTCATTTCCAATCATAAAATTACTTGCTGGTTGAATAAAAGTAACTTCAAGTCATAATTTGCCAGGGGTTAAATAATTATGGGTGGCACTGTATATTAAGATGGCATCTGCTTTTGGGAACAAAAAGCTCCTGGCCAGGAAGCTGCCACTTTACCCTGTCTGCCATCCTGGCCTGCCATTGCCGCTAACTGGGTCAGGGCCATTTTCTGCAAGGGGGCAGATCTGTGCATCAGAACCCAGCTGATGAGGGGTTCCAGTGAATCTTATAAAACAGACAATAACTTTTAAACATTATTGGGTACTTATCCGTTAGCCGGGCGCATCCGGCAGGTGGCGCTGTTGTAGCGAATTTCATTCATGCTTAGTTAACGTAGTGCTGTGTGAATGGAAGCGCCGCAGGTGGCGCTAATTGCATTGATACGGCACATAACAATAGCGGTGTTAATGGGAACTAATATGTATTTCAAGTGGCCGGAACTGTTAATGCAATTAAAAATGAAGGCGGCGGCAATTTAACAGATGAAGCCGCCGCCTTCGTCTGTTCTTCGTCTTCTTCTCCCACTTTGCCCTCCTCTGGCTTCTATACAATGCTGGCAGCCTGCGGGGACATGCGTCTCCGCCCAGAGTCGTTCGTCGCGGAAGGGAATCCTGTTTGTTTTCTTGCAACGAACGACTCTGGGGGGACACGCGGTTCCCCCCCCAGCTGCCAGCATTGTATAGAAGCCAGAGGAGGGCAAAGGGGGAGAAGAAGACGAACAGATGAAGGCGGCGGCTTCATCTGTTACATTGCCGCCGCCTTCATTTTAATTGCATTAAGTAACAGTTCCGGCCACTTGAAATACATATTAGTTCCCATTAACACCGTTATTGTTATGTGCCGTATCAATGTAATTAGCGCCACCTGCGGCGCTTCCATTCACACAGCACTACGTTAACTAAGCATGAATGAAATTCGCTACAACAGCGCCACCTGCCGGATGCGCCCGGCTAACGGATAAGTACCCATTATTGTACCTACAGACCAAAAAGTTTGGACACACTTCATTCAAAGAGTTTTCTTTATTTTCATGACTATGAACATTTAGATTCACACTGAAAGGCATCCAAACTATGAATTAACACATGTCGAAGTATAGTACATAACCAAAAAGTGTGAAACAACTGAAAATCTGTCATATTCTAGGTTCTTCAAAGTAGCGACCTTTTGCTTTGATTACTGCTTTGCACACTCTTGGGATTGATGCACTTCAAGAGGTAGTCGCCTGATTTGGTTTTCACTTCACAGGTGAGCCCTGTCAGGTTTAATAAGTGGGATTTCTTGCCTTATACATGGGGTCGGGACCATCAGTTGCGTTGTGGAGTAGTCAGGTGGATACACAGCTGATAGTCCTACTGAATAGCCTGTTAGAATTTGTATTATGGCAAGAAAAAAGCAGCTAAGTGAAGAAAAACGAGTGGCCATTATTACTGAAGGAATGGAGGACAGTCAATCTGAAAAATTGGGAAAACTTTGAGTGTCCCCAAGTGCAGTTTCATAAACCATCAAACGCTACAAAGAAGCTTCACTTCTGGAGGAGAAGGGACGTTTACGTTTACTGCCCGTTCGAAGAACCCCACTCCGGAGCACCAAGACAAGGTAATCATGAACAACACACTCCATCTTTTGCATGTACCCATTGTACTACAATGTACCTTTTAACAAGACTTTGGATCGGTGCATTGGTTCCGGGAGTGTGACATTCAAGAGCAGATTTAAGCTGCCATTTACATCACACTTCCAGCACACTTGACCCTTCATACCTTTCACCGACATTATGCCATGAAATTTGTTTCCACCTGGCACTAGTGATATTTTCCTCCTTCCCTGTTCGGAACATTCAGGCCAATCAGAGGGAAATGCAAAAGGATCAGTACCTTTTTCTCCAAACATGAACATGCTTGGGCCTTGTGTTCTCATTAACCCCTTATTGTTCATAAGAATTTGGTCTCCTAAGAGGAAATGGCAACCTAGGATCACCATCACCACAGTACTCTTCATTATGAGAGCACCTCCTTGGGAAAGAAAAACATTAGCAATTTGCATTATGCTTTGTTCAGTCAGTTTTTTTAGTCTTTCTGATCCCGGAAATCTCGCTGTTCTCCAAAACAGGATTGGCCTCTGGAAACTTTCGCTTACCCGACTGACATGTCTGTCTCTGCTGCCAGCACCTCAGCTTTCTCAATTCCTTATTGCCAAACCTCCTGAAACCGAAATACAAACAAATCAATTCTTATTAATGATTTGGGTTTCGCCCTGTGGGCGTTTACTCTGTACACCTTAGATTGATCAATGTTCACCATAATTGATCTCGTTTCTTTATAGTTCTCTTGAACTTTGTTTACTCTTTTTGGTAGTATTGAGCTAAACTCATCTCCACTACCTTATGTACAATGTCAGAAGTACTTACCTTTTTAAAATATGCTTCCACGGACTTCACCTTTGGAACCTCTTGCCTCATTGTAAGTTTCTTACCTCATCCCCCCCCTGTACATACTTGGCCGCAGTATGTACTGCGTAAGGATGCCACACACTTGTTGCTGCTACCTGCAGACTGCTTTTCAGCTGAGCTTGCAATGCTCTTAGCCATTTTCGTTTACTTACCTAGAACTTCATCGATCACAACCAACTCTGCTAGAAGTCCTGTTTGTTGTACCCTCTGACCAATGTTTGCCAATGCTACTACCTATATACTTGCCCAAAAAAATGTCTACATCCCTGTAGGAAGGTATGCTTTGCACTATACACAGGATTCAGGGCTACGCATGCCAGCTTCATATGCCTCTATGAGAATCACTGAATGCCCACTAGGTAGGTAGTCCTATATCAAACATTCTACTGATACACTGGCACTCTGTAAATAGCAACTCCTTGCATCTCTTTAATTGCCCCTTGAACTGCTTTCAGTTCTGTTCTTCGTGCTAAACTTGGTAGGAGCTGGAAAAAATATATTTGACCAATCCGTAGACAAGAAAAAACACACAAACAGCCCAGCATCGACCTCTTTGTCAATCTCTGGCACCGTCCACGACAAACCCGAAAAAAAGTTTACTGCTCTGCAGCCGTAGCGACGGACACCTGGATTAGTCAACTCCTTTTTTTCCCCACCTCTTGTACACCCTTATGTACTGTTTTTCCACCCCCCCCCCCCCCCCACCCTTTTCTATTGGGAACTCATGTTGCACCGCTGTTTATGGTGCTTCACTTAAAGGAATAATCCCTTAAAGAGGAACTCCAGTGAAAATAATGTAATAAAAAAAGTGCTTCTTTTTTACAATAATTATGTATAAATGATTTAGTCAGTGTTTGCTCATTGTAAAATCTTTCCTCTCCCAGATTCACATTCTGATATGTATTACATGGTGACATTGTTACTGTTGGCAAGTTATGTAGCTGTTTCTAGCTGTTCTGTCTGTTACAGACAGCTAATAACAGCTATTTCCTGTCTGTGAACATTGTTACATTGTGGCAGTTTGCCAGCAGTACCGTGGTATTCAGAGGTTCTTGTGGGAGGGGTTTCAGCACAAAATCAGTCACACAGCGCCCCCTGATGGTCTTTGTGAAAATCATTGTATTTCTCATGTAAAATGGGGTATCAGCTACTGATTGGGATAAAGTTCAATTCTTGGTTGGAGTTTTTCTTTAAGTAACCCTCTCCAGATACCACCCTGATCCGCTCTTGCAAATCATTCTCAGGGGAATATCTGACATCTGTGTCTCCATGTACCTTACTTGAAGACACTTCCTATGATTCAGTAACTATGATTGTCTCAGCAACTGCCTGTTTCACATACTCTGGCATTCTTTTCCCTGTGAACAGACTCTGGGAAAATAATCTGGAATCAGATACTCTGTAGAGTGTCTGTCACCTCTATGGATCTCCATATTAGCTGCTCCATGCAAGGTGCACCATTTGCACAGCACTGATCCCTGGCCCCCACCCTCGCTGACATGACGCTAGCTTGCCAGCTTCTATGGGCATTGAGGGGCGTGCCTTCCCGTGGGCTCTTCCAGCCCTCCCCTTCCAAATACGTGAACTTCACTCACCACAAATTTTGGGGCGGCCCTTCCCTGAGCTGTGTTACCATCTTGGAAACTGGAACCTGCCAGACATTTGATCTTAATGCAAACCTTTGACAAAAAAAATGCAAACACATTGACATTTTCAACATATGATTTACCCTGCAGGACATCTTGCATCTTGCAATCCCACGCAACATTCAGACACACAAATCCTGCATCTTCAAACTTCGCTCAAACTCACGGACAGATACACACATGGGAGAAAAGCGCTTTACAAATGTTATTTGTTGTTGTTGTTGTTGTTGATGTAATCCTGTGTCATTTATCATAGAGCTGCAAACAGAACTCCGTAACAGACCAAAAACCGCAACCAAAGAAAAAAAACCTGCTATGCTCTCACAACAAAAAAAACACACACACTTTTTTCATGAGGAAACACACCCCTCAACATAAAACAAATCCTCATCCATCCATCCCTCCTCCCTGTAGAATGGCACAGGGACGTGCTGCTCGGGAAAAATCTCTCCCCACATACAGTAAAACAAACCCCTGCCATCCCTTTTTATGGAAAGACAGTAGATATTGAAACTGTAACCATTCAGCAAACTTCCATACGTAAATCACAAGAAATATACATTCTCACACAAATCACACGTACGCTGCACTATGCACTCATACTGACATTACAACATACCGCTGAAAAACATCACATTCTCTTCTCGCATACTACACTTGAGCCGCTATGCTCCCCCCCCCCCCCTCCCTAAAGACTCGCGGGAGGGGGTGGGTATTTCGTAGCCAAAAAAACCAAAACAGTGCAACACAGCACAGCATGCATTATAAAAATAACCTGTATGTATATCAACAAACAAATAAAAACTTGCATGCTTATTCAGACGTTCCTTGAATTGAATGACAGCTCATTCAGCCCCAACAGATATTTCTCACGAATTTCTGGATGCCCTTGGAGCTCTGAGACCCCGCTCAGTGGATCCATGTGTTCCCCTCACGGCAATCTGCCAGGCCGCGTCCGGGATTGCTCCTTCCCTGGATCCTGTTTTGGCACTAACTGTGTGTATGGCACAGTTTCTGACGTCCTAGAGATTTGCCGCAAACTTCATTCCTCGAACTTCATTCCATGCTTCGGGCTCTCCTTGCAGCCCCGCACTCACATATCTTTCTTGATAAGCCTTCCAGTGTCTTCTCCGCTTTTTCTGCTGTGAAAGTCCTTGAAAGACTGATATCTCTGGTCCCTGAACTTTTCTGCCTTTTTCTGTGAGACAGCACTGGGTTTCACGGCACCAATTTTAATAAATATTTGTTGGTTGCTATTGGCAACAACACTACACCTTCGTTCGGCATCATATCACAGGAGGTATGATAACTTGACACTCATCACAGCAAAGCGCATAGGAGATAGAACTTCTTAGATGTCGTCAAAGGATCAAGAGTTTATTTGTAAAACAAATATACAGATGTGTTCAGTAGCAATCTTATATATTCATTACCTCGGCAAAGCAAACGGTCTGTAGAATCTTATGCATTCCATGCAGACGTGAGCTGTCCCTAGTGACTAGATCAGGTGTTCTCTTTTGTTACATCTATGCTAGTTGCACTTAGGCATATGTACAGCATACATTTACGGAAAGTTACAAGAAGGAAGTCAGTAGAAGTAGAGAGCAGTGGCCCCTAACATAGATGATGAACGGCCTAGTGTACTGTGTACTGTGTGGCATCAAGACTAGTGATCCTCTCCTGTTGGCTCAATAATATCAAGCCCAAATATAGCTTAAAAATGTGTACAACTGTCTTCAGACACAGGATAGCCCCTCTTCCTGGTCTGTCTGTCTGTCTGTCCCTCCCCCCCCCCCCCCCCCCCTGCTGACAACCTTCTGTTGTACTAATTGTACAGTCAAGAAATTTGTGTATCTCTGAACGATTATGTATAGACTACAGGCGATAAATAGCCTGTCCCATATAGAATATTTTCTCACCAAAAGCTTTCCTCCTTATTACAGGGTCCAACATACCAGCCATTTAGACTCCTTTAGTATCTATAAGTGGACAATCAATAACTAGTAACCAATGTACTAGCAATTGTACACTGTTAAACCCTTTGTAAAATGTAAAATGTTTTCTCCGATGTTATGTTACTATGTTACTATGTATGATATCTGCATCTTATCTGCATTTTAAATGCTACTGTACGCTAATGTCTTGAACATTTTTTTTAATAAAAAACTATTGAGTTAAAAAAAGTAGAGCGCAGTGCCCTCTGGAGCCCATGCTGACTATTCTTATACTAACCTTTAAAGAGTTAAATGTGACATCATCCCGCAGGGATGATCTAGTACCCATCGGATGCAATTGGCTGATAATAGCATGTGATGGAGGAGCCTATCTGCGCTTGCTCCGAGGTGACAAGCCAAATATGGCGTTTATTACCCAAAAATGAGGGAAAATGTTCCCTGGCTATTGCTTACCTTTAGGAAATATGAAAACACTTAATGTTTACAGTAAAGATACCTAGCAGTCTGCACATCGTGGACAGATAAGCACTCTGGCCTTGGGGGAGACACCAGACCCTATTCCACAGTGCTTCTAGAAATGCTCTTTAAAGTGAGACTCTCTGCAAGTCAAGTCTTTTAACTAACCTCAGTTAAAGTAACTGAGGCCTAGGAATTCAAGCATATCATACTTAAATTCGAACATCCATATTCTTCTCACCTGAGTTGTCCTTTAACCAGTTCGCATTCAGTCGTTTTTCGCTTCATGCATCCGAACAATGTTCACCTCCCATTCATTAGCCTATAACTTTATTACTACTTATCACAATGAACTGATCTATATCTTGTTTTTTCCGCCACCAATTAGGCTTTCTTTGGGGGGTACATTTTACTAAGAGCCACTTTACTGTAAATGCATTTTAAAAGGAAGAATAAGAAAAAAACGGAAACAAATCATTATTTCTCACTTTTCGGCAATTATAGTTTTAAAATAATACATGCCTCCATAATTAAAACCCACGTATTGTATATGCCCATTTGTCCCGGTTATTACACCATTTAAATTATGTCCCTATCACAATGTATGGCGACAATATTTTATTTGGAAATAAAAGTGCATTTTTTCCGTTTTGCATTTATCACTATTTACAAGCTTATAATAATAAAAAAAAAGAAATATTTCATCTTTACATAGATATTTAAAAAGTTTAGACCCTTAGGTAAATATTTGTGTTTTTTTTTTTTTATTGTAATGTTTTTTTGTTTTTTTTAATTAAACATTTTATGTGGGCATTTTTGGGAGGGTGGGATTGAAATTGTATTATTTTTTGGAAATATATGTGTATTTTTATTTTTATTTAACATTTAGATGTAGTTTACTTTTTGGCCACAAGCCATGAGTTGTTTACTGTGACGTCACTCTAAGCGTACCACGTACGCTTAGAGCGACATAGGAAGCAGAAAAAGCGTAGCTTCCGAGAGAAGCTGTCGCTTTTTCTGCGGGGGAGAGGAATCAGTGATCGGGCACCGTTGCCCGATTCACTGATTCACTGGCTAACAAACCGCCGGCCGGGAGCGCGCGTGCACGCGCGCGATCGGCCGCGTGGACGCGCAGGAGCGCACATGGCTTCCTGGACGTGAGTTTCACGTCCAGGAATGTCAAATAGTTAAAGCTTCAGTGCTGCCCATAATTATTCATACCACTTGCAAATTTTGACTTAGCTACTTTTATTCAACCAGCAAGTAATTTTTTGATGTGAAATGACATAGGTGTCTCCCAAAAGATAAGGTGATATACAAGAGGAATTATTGTGGTAAAAAACATTTCTCAGCTTTTATTTACGTTTGAGCAAAAAGTGTCAGTCCAAAATTATTCATACCCTTCTCAATAATCAGTAGAAAAGCCTTTATTAGCTATTTCAGCAATCAAACACTTCCTATAATTGCAGACCAGCTTTTTGCATGACTCCATGAGTGTTTTTGCCCATTCATCTTTAGCAATGTGCTCAAAATCTTTCATGTTGGAGGGTCTTCTTGCCATCACTCTAATCTTTAGCTCCCTCCACAGATTGTCAATTGGATTCAAGTCAGGACTCTGGTGGGGCCACTTCAAAACGTTAATGTTGTTGTCTGCTAACCATTTCTTCAGCACTTTTACTGTGTGCTTTGGGTCATAGTCATGCTTGGTGGCCAAGGCCAAGTTTGCCTGCAGACTACCTGATGTTGTCGTTGAGAATCCTCATGTATTACTCTTTTTTTTTTTTTTTTTTTTTCCACCATGTTTGACAGTGGGGATGGTGTACTTTGGGTTGAAGGCTTCTCCTTTTTTTTACGCCAAATGAAGGAAACCTCATTGTGACTAAACCATTCAATTTTTGTTTAACAGAAAACCAGAAGTCTTTGTCCAGATGAGCATTTGCAAAGACCAAGCGAGCTTTTGTGTGCCTTATCTTGGAGAAGTGGTGTCGTCCTTGTTCTGCATCAGTGGAACCCAGCAGTGTGCAGTGTCAGTTGGATTGTCTGCCTTGAGACATTTCCACCAGCAGTGCCAAGATTTACCAGGATGGCCTTGGTGGTGATCCTTGGATTATTTTTTTCACCTCTCTCACTATCCTGGCCAACAAAGGTGTCAATTTTGGCTTCCGACCACGTCCTCTGAGATTTTCCACAATGCAGAACATTTTTCAATAATGCTTTGCACTGTAGCCACTGGAACTGGAAAACATTTAGAAATGGCCTTGCAGCCCTTTCCTGACTTGTGAGCAACCACAATGTGCAGCCGCAGGTCCTCACTGAGCTCCTTTGTCTTAGCCATGACTGTCCACAAACCAACTGCAGAGAGCTGCTGTTTTTTACCTGTTGAATTGATTAAAACAGCTTTAGAACAGCTTGGACTATTTGGAATGGTATAGAACTTTGAATTTCCCCACAGACTGTGACAGTTTGTGAAGGGTATGAATAGACACCTTGTTTTTCAAATTTACATAAAAACTGATAAATATTTTTTTTCTACAATAATGCATTTTGTCCATCGTCTTATTATCTTTTGGGAGACAATAAGATAATATTGATAAGATAAGATAATCTTTTTGGCATTTCCCATCATAAAATTACTTGCTGGTTGAATAAACGTAACTTCAAGTCATAATTTGCCAGGGGTATAAATAATTATGGGCGGCACTGTATATTAAGATGGCATCTGCTTTTGGGAACAAAAAGCTCCTGGCCAGGAAGCTGCCACTTTACCCTGTCTGCCACCCTGGCCTGCCATTGCCTCTAACTGGGTCAGGGCCATTTTCTGCAAGGGGGCAGATCTGTGCATCAGAACCCAGCTGATGAGGGGTTCCAGTGAATCTTATTAAACAGACAATAACTTTTAAACATTATTGTACCTACAGTACAGACCAAAAAGTTTGGACACACCTTCTCATTCAAAGAGTTTTCTTTATTTTCATGACTATGAACATTGTAGATTCACACTGAAGGCATCCAAACTATGAATTAACACATGTCGAAGTATAGTACATAACCAAAAAGTGTGAAACAACTGAAAATCTGTCATATTCTAGGTTCTTCAAAGTAGCGACTTTTTGCTTTGATTACTGCTTTGCACATTCCCTGCATTCTCTTGATGCGCTTCAAGAGGTAGTCACCTGAAATGGTTTTCACTTCACAGGTGTGCCCTGTCAGGTTTAATAAGTGGGATTTCTTGCCTTATAAATGGGGTTGGGACAATTAGTTGCGTTGTGGAGAAGTCAGGTGGATACACAGCTGATAGTCCTACTGAATAGACTGTTGGAATTTGTATTATAGCAAGAAAAAAGCAGCTAAGTAAAGAAAAACGAGTGTTCTGTAAAGAACCCTTTCCTAAATAAATAGCTAAAACGTTTTTCCTCCATGCGCAGATCATGTCCTCTGAGAAGGCCTAGGGACAAAAAGCTCATCCGCCAAGCTATTATATTGCCCTCTGATGTATTTATACATGTTAATTAGATCCCCTCTAAGGCGTCTTTTCTCTAGACTAAATAAACCCAGTTTATCTAGCCTTTCTTGGTAAGTGAAACCTTCCACCCCACGTATCAATTTTGTTGCTCGTCTCTGCACCTGCTCTAAAACTGCAATATCTTTTTTGTAATGTGGTGCCCAGAACTGAATTCCATATTCCAGATGTGGCCTTACTTAGAGAGTTAAACAGGGGCAATTTTATGCTAGCATCTCGAGTTTTTATTTCCCTTTTAATGCATCCCAAAATTTTGTTAGCTTTAGCTGCAGCGGCTTGGCATTGAGTACGATTACCCTACATAAGATTTTGCTACAAGAAAACCTGATCGACCCATGGAGAGCACAACACAGCTCAGAGAGGGACTACACCCATTTTCCACTAGTTCATAGAAGTTACTCGAGGATTGATTTCTTCCTGACAAATCTATCTTCACTTCAAAAGTTTATATCAACCAGCATAGGTACAATCGGCTGGTCAGATCACGCCCCAATCCAATGCGTTATATCACTTAAAACTCCAACTGGATCTAGACCCCCATGGAGGCTTAACAGCCTTTTGACCAACCCCAGTTCCCACAAAATTATCCTTTCTAAGCTGAGTAACTTCTATGAACTAAACGACAATGGCCAGGTACAATGGGGCGCCCATAAAGCCGTTATTAGGGGTATCTGCATACAACAAAATTCTATACAGAAGAAACTCAAAGACTTAAAAATTACCTCACTATTAAACCAAATCAAAACTTTGGAAGTATCCAACAAAAATATCCCATCCCCCAAAACTAGTAATGACATCTTCATACTTAGACAAAACCTTCGAGAGGAACTAGCCTACTCATATGACTCTACTACAGAGGAAGAAACTAATAAGATACTCACAAAGCAATAAGGCCAGCAAATTACTAGCAGCACAATTAAAACATACCAGGGAGAAAACCAAAATGGCATTCCTCAACTACCCCACTAAAGATGACCATATTACCAACCCAAAGGAAATAGTAAATGCATTCAGTAAATTCTATAGCAAACTTTACAATCTCAACAAAGATGAAAACACCCCCCAACCATCTCCAACGACTATCAGCAGGTTTTTAGACTCAATCAACCTTCCCAAATTAACAGCAGACCAGATAGCCACTCTAAACGCACCCATAGCCCACGACGAAGTCCACAGGATCCTGTCAAAACTCCAATCTAATAAATCCCCAGGGCCTGATGGCTTCACCAACGAATATTACAAACACTTCAAAGCAATCCTGACTCCCAAACTGACAAAGCTATTTAACTCCATAATAATCTCCAAAAATCTGCCCCCAGAATTCCAAACTGCAAACATAACAGTAATTCCCAAACCTGGGAAAGACCCAGCACTTCCAGCTAACTACAGGCCCATATCATTACTCAACTGTGACACAAAAATCTATGCAAAACTATTGGCCAATAGATTATTAAACATCCTCCCCTCCCTAATAGATATGGATCAAGTGGGCTTTGTCAGGGGTAGAGAAGCTCCTGATGGCACTAGGCGGATCATCAATCTGCTGCACTACATGGGGCTCTGTCGGAGGCCCCCTCTCATCCTAGCTTTGGATGCGGAGAAGGCCTTCGACAGAGTCCATTGGGGTTTCTGGAGGCAAACTATGTTGAAATTTGGATTTGGGGGTCACTATCTAGATGCAGTATTCTCCCTCTACTCTCACCCTTCGGCAATAGTGAGTATTGCTGGTTACCTATCAGAGCCATTCTCCATCACTAATGGCACACGCCAAGGGTGCCCCTTATCCCCTCTCCTCTTCGTATTACTAATGGAGACGCTTGCTACCAAAATAAGAACTAACCCAAACATCAAAGGCATTAATATCAACAATCAAAAGTATTCTATAGGCCTATTCGCCGACGATGTCATCCTAAGCATAGAGGACCCAATCACCTCCCTTAACCACATCCGCAAGACACTCCAGGAATTCTCATTAGCCTCTCTCTATAAAGTTAATGAGAACAAGTCATTAATATTACCCTGCAACCTATCACCCTCACAAAAAAACATAGTAACCAAATCCTATCCCTTTCCCTGGGCAGACCATACACTCCCATATTTAGGAATCAATCTTCCCTCCTCAACCACAGAGCTGTATAAGTATAATTATCTCCCCCTCATAACAACTATTAGGAATGACCTTGAACGTATCAAAAAATTTGAATTTTCCATTCTAGGGAAAATCTCAGCACTAAAAATGGCAGTTTTACCAAAACTCCTTTATATCTTCAGGACGGTCACCATCCCAGTTCCTAAGCCCTTCTTCCAGGAAATAAAAAAACTAATATCTAAATTCATATGGGGGGAGAAATCCCACAGAATATCAAATAATATCCTTACAAAACCAACAAAAACCTCAGGCTTTGGCCTACCTGATCTAGAAAAATACCACTTGGCAGCGACACTTGATCTGTCTAAAAATTGGTGGGCATCCCCTAAAATAAAACCATGGGTAGAAATAGAACACAAACTAGCCAAACATCCACTACCCGATATCCTAGTAGCCAAAATAAATGGTTATTCCAGTCTTAAAGACCTTCCACCTACGATATTAGCGACTCTGGAAGCATGGCAATACTATCACCGCACTAGGAAAAAAATCACACCTGACATCCACATCAAATCCCCCATATCTGCCCTCTCACTACTTATAGAGAATTTAAATTTGTCTAGATGGATAGATTCCAAAATAAAATATATAGAAGAAATCTTTATCAATGACCACCCAGTCCCCTTCAACCAACTTGTGGACCGATTCCAACTTCCAGCCTCAGAATTCTTAACGCACCTACAAATTACCCATTACCTATTTTCGAATAAACTCAAACAAATAGCCCTCCCAAACCATATCTTAGCATATTTAAAATCACCTAACATACTAAAAGGAGGCCTATCTCAGTGGTATTCTATTCTCATAGAGTCCCCTACCCAGATACCGTCTCCAGAGAAACCATACAAGAAATGGTCACAGGACCTTAAAATAGAAATCTCACCTGAAACACTACAGCGAAGCATTATCAACACCAAAAGATACTCCCACTGCTCCACACACATAGAAACCCTATTGAAGATATTCTACAATTGGTACCTTACACCCCGTAAACTAGCCACTTTTAAAAAAAAGTCCCCACTCTGCTGGAGGAAATGCGGCAAAATTGGAACACTATACCACATCTTGTGGGAATGCCCCCTAGTATCCCATCTATGGGGCCAAGTATTTATGAAAATTAGTGATATGACAAACAGACGGATCCCCCCAGATCCAGCTTTGGCTATTTTCCACTGTGATATCAATGAATTCGAACACAACCTCAGACTCCCAATTTCACACCTATTACTAGTAACAAAACAACTAGTACTAAGCAACTGGAACACTGACCACTTGCCAAATATTCCTCAAATTATCGCCAGTACAAATGCCAATATAACCCAAGAAAACATTATTACAGCAAGAATCAAAAGCAAAACATCCATTCCGCACCCCTTAATAGACTGATAGGTCATTAACTAACCGACACAATAAACAAGAACTTTACCAAAAAATGAGCCCCTCCTACTAACCAAACCAACCAACAGCTCTCACCACCGCACCACTGTCACATACCCAGAATAGCAGACCTTTGAAAAACAATTGATGCACCACCTTAGGAGCAAAGCACACAAACCTACTTATGGTTAAAGCAAACCTAGTGGCTCTGCTACGGTTTTTGAGTGTAAGACTAAGGCATATTAATAACATCATCAACAATTGCCCACTAGGACCATTTTAATCTACACAAAACCGATTAAGATCGATTAGCGATCAGACCTACTCCCTCTGTTAGAGTAGATACGGTTAAGTTGTCTGGTTGATTTAGCTTTCTTTCTATTCTGTTCAGTTTCCTTTTCTCTCCCTGATCATATCTACATATACCTGAACCTAACCATAGATAATGGCAAAACCAACACAAAGGTACACAAAGGATTTATGCACCCACTCAACGCAAATACTAACCTATGATAAAGCAATGATATCTGCTCCACAATTGCACATACTGATATGATCATTTTGAATGATTGTCATGATTTATATATAACCGTTAAAACATCATTTGGATGATATATGTAACTGTAACTGCCAACCCATGTTTAAAAGAAAAGTATCAATAAAAATTATTGAAATTAATAAATAAATTGAAGAGCACTGGACCCAGTACAGACACCTGTGGGACCCCACTGCTAACAGTCTCCCATTTTGAGTATGATCCATTGACCACAACTCTTTGTTTTCTGTCCATTAGCCAGTTCCCTATCCAAGCACACAGACTCTTCCCCAGTCCTTGCATCCCCAACTTTTGCACCAGACTTTTGTGGGGAACAGTGTCAAAGGCCTTTGCAAAGTCCAAGTATACCACATCTACAGCATTCCCAATATCCATATTAGCGTTTACTACCTCATAAAAGCTGAGCATGTTAGTCAAACAGGACCTGTCTTTAGTAAACCCATGTTGATGCTGAGAAATAAGATTATTTTCTACTATGAAGTCATGTATAGTATCTCTTAGTAACCCCTCAAATAGTTTGCATACAACTGATGTTAAGCTTACAGGTCTATAATTTCCTGGATCAAATTTTTTGCCCTTCTTAAATAATGGGAAAACGTGGGCTGTACGCCAATCCACTGGGACTCTGCCAGTTGAAAGAGAGTCACAAAAGATACGATAAAGGGGTTTATCTATAACTGAACTTAATTCCCTTAAGGGGCCTATACACCTAACTATTTTCCCGCCAATATACGGCCGATTCGATCACAGTGATCGAATCGGCTGTGAAATCGCCGCGCACACCGCTGACAGAACGATCGATTTCCGTCGAATCCCGACGATCCGTCCGTGTGGAAGATTTTTCTCGATCGCCGGCGGGTCGGGAGTGCGATCGAGACTTCGAATGCCCGATGACCGACGCAATACAGCGGGTATACATTACCTGTTCCGGCCGGCGCGAGTCCCCGCTGTTACTGCTGTCTTCTCCGCTCTGGTCTGGTCTCCGGCATGCGTCACTTTTTCCTGCCCGGCAGGAAGTTTAAACAGTAGAACGCCCTCTACTGTTTAAACTTCCTGCCGGGCAGGAAGAAGTGAAGCATGACGGAGACCAGACCAGACCAAAGCAGAGAAGAAGACAGCGGGGACTCGCGCCGGCGGAGCAGGTAATGTATGCGGGAGGGAGCGGCGGCAGCACCACCACCACCACAGATTGTGAACGGTTTCAGGCTGAAATCGGTTCACAATCTGTTTGCAGTAAAGGTGGCCATACGATCCCTCTCTGATCAGATTCGATCAGAGGGACCTATCTGTTGGTCGAATCTGATGGCAAATCGACCATTGTATGGCCACCTTTAGGACCCAAGGATGCATGCCATCCGGGCCAGGTGCCTTGTCTATTTTTAATTTATTTAGTCTTGCCTTCACTTCTTCCTGCGTTAAGTATTTAATATTACAGTTGGAAGATTGAGACTCTTCTGCATCTGTAATTTGCAACAGTGCTGATTCCTTTGTGAAGACAGAAGCAAAGAAAGCATTTAATAACTCTGCCTTACCTTGGTCATCCACCATTGAGTTCCCACCCTCATCCTTTAGGAGTCCTATACAGTCAACCTTTCTTTTTTTAGAGTTGATGTACTTGTAAATCTTTTTGGGGTTAGATTTGGTATCCCTAGCGATTTGATTTTCAGCTTCGATCTTTGCCAGCCTAATTTCTTTTTTACAATATTTATTGCTCTCCTTATAATTGCTTAGTGCAGCCTTGGTCCCCTCCTTTTTTAGAACCTTATAGGCATTCGTTTTCCTCTTAATTTTATCTCTAACCTTTCTATTCATCCATAGAGGCCTTTTTTTATTCCTAGACATTTTGTTTCCATATGGGATATACATACTACAATATTGATTGAGAATAAGTTTAAAAGCTTGCCATTTCCCTTCAGTGTCCTCCCCTTGTAGTACATTATCCCAGTTCACCAAACTTAGTGCCCGCCTAAGTTGATTGAACTTTGCTTTTCTAAAATTCATAGTTTTAGTGGTCCCGCTGTCCCGCCACCACCTATCAGTCACCAGATCAAACGTTATCATGTTGTGATCACTATTTCCCAAATTTTCTTGAACCTGCACATTTGATACATTATCTGGTCTATTAGAAATGATCAGATCCAGTAACGCATTCCCCCTAGTTGGTTCCGTTACCATTTGAGTCAAGTAATTGTCCTGTAGTGCTGCCAGAAATCTGCTGCTTGTACCAGAATGGGTAGCCTCAATACTCCAGTCAGTGTCTGGGAAGTTCAAGTCATAACTATGACCTCATTTTTACTTGCAGCTTTTTCAATCTGCTGTAGTAATCGCAGTTCTGCAGCTTCATTAATAAGAGGTGGGCCTGTAGCATACCCCAATAAGCAATTGGCAACTTTTATTTTCACCATGAATATTTACCCAAACGGACTCCATATCTTCGCAATCTTCCTCCATCTCCTAGTTGAGGACAGCTGTGAAAGAATTCTTAACAAAGAGACAAACCCCTCCACCTTTTTTCCCTGTTCTATCCTTCCTAAACACATTGTATCCCTCTAAATTAGCTATCCAGTCATGGCTTTCATCCATCCGTGACTCGGTTATTCCCACAATGTCATAGCCTTTGTCATTCAGAATGAACTCTAGTTCGTCTCTTTTATTTGCAAGGCTCCGAGCATTGGTTACCATCAGGGCTGTGGAGTCGGTCCAAAAATCCACCGACTCAGACTCCTCAGTTTAGGATTCCACCGACTCCGACTCCTCAACTCTGACTCCTCTAATTTGCATATTACAATTTTGCTGATTAAAAGTATGTAACATGAAATTCGTCTCTTAACTGCCAACTCTTAGGAATTTTACAAGACAACTGAAGTGAGAAGGATATGTAGACTACTATATTTATTCCCTTTAGACTAAAACTAGTCCTTGGTAAGAGTACTTGTAAAAGGTACAGACCGGAACAAAGAACATCTATCAGGCCCTAGGCAATGTAAGTGTGGGTACATGTAAGAATGATGTGCAGGTACTCTGCAGGGGAATGAGGAGATTCTTCCTCTATTACACATTCTTCATGCACAATCTGAACAAGGTTTATGGGTGACAGACAACACCTCTGTGTTCAATGTGCACAGCATTCTCAGTGGATTCCCTGCAGCTCTGTGGGGAGTGCATATGTAGAGTATAGTACTACTGTGTAACAAAGTAAACCTGAGACAGATGAAATTAAAGTTTTATACCTACCTGGGGCTTCCTCCAGCCGCCTTCAGGATAATCAGTCCCTCGTTGTCCTCCTCCACCACCTGGATCTTCTGCTATGAGTCCAGGTACTTGAGCCAGTCGGGCGTAGTGCGCATGCACACACTCCGCCGCCAGGAGCATACTACACCTGTGCAGCATTATTGCGCAGGTGCAGAACGCTCCTGGCTGTGGGAGCGGCATGCGGCCGGACAGCGCTGACTGGCTGAATTACCAGGACTCATAGCAGAAGAATCGGGTGGTGGAGGACAGCGAGGGACTGATTAGCCTGAAGGGGGCTGGAGGAAGCCCCAGGTATATATAAAACTTTACTTTTCATCCGTCTCAGGTACCCTTTAATTTGTAGTCACCAAACCAAATTTTAACAACATATCAAATTATTTGATTTCATCAGCAAAGGGAGTGCATACATTTGCATAAACCAGCATCGATGCAGAATTATTTCCATCTCATTGACCATCTCTATTAGTGACACAGCTACACATTAAAATTTACCACCCAAAGAAAGCCTAATTAGTGGCGGAAAAAACAAGATATAGTTTCATTGTGATAAGTAGTAATAAAGTTAATGCATGGAAGGAGCGCTGAAAGGTGAAAATTGCTCTGGTACAGAAGGAGAAAGAAAAACCCCTCAGTAGTGAAGTGGTTAAAAAGATATGTTCCAATATATTTTAACAATTAGTGCTTTTGAACACTTGTCAAAATAATTATTTGAACACTTTTTTTTATTTTTTTTTTACCTGCACTTTACAAACTTTTTTTTGAGGATTTTTTTTGGGGGAGATTATCTAGTAAAAGGCTATTATTAGTATTTACAATGAATCATTTGTAAATCCTGTCCCCAGAACCAGCCGTCTACCAATACTTAGCATATCTTCGGAATATCAGACAATCCGGCATATAAAATGCACCTAGGTTTCAAGGGCAAACATCAGGAAAAAAAATATAAACCTAGGTGAGTCTATGGTGCGGGGAAGTCTTATAAATCTTTCCTCGCTAAACTGTCAGTATCTAAGCTACACTTTACTTACCCTTGCTGCCCCCACCAACTACACTACACTACACTTCCCTAACTAACCCCTGCTTCCACCACCTACTACACTACACTACACTAGCTAACCCATGATGAAACATCTCACCTGATCCTGCCACTGCTATCCTTTGCAGTGTTCTCCCCAGGGCCAATCAGGGGGGCGGACCGCCCGGCTGTTTTTAAACCCCGCCCGCCTGTTGTCATTGGCCCACCTAGCTAGAAAAAAAAACAGCCAAAGCAGAAGCGTCCGACCGCGCTACACTACATCATGCCGACAGCTGCAGTCTGCACGCACGCCTTCTGCCCTCCTAGTCAGTCCTCTGGCTGCCCTCATCTCTACCTCCGTCTGTAGCCTGCATAACTATGCAGATAGGCAGCAGTGGGTGTGGCTGCGGGCAGGCTGGAGAGGCTCGCTTATCACGGATTCTGTCTGGCATTCTTTCTCTAGGCTCCGATGAAACTTTTAGAGCTGCCAGGCTTCCTTACGTTGAAAACACGCCTGTGTAACAGCTCAGCCAATCTCTGCGCTCTTAGCATGGCTTGGGGAGTGGCTTATGCAGTGCTTTGCTGTGACACACGTGGAGGCAGCTGGCGGCAAATGATAGATCAAGGAGGGAGCCGGGGCACCGCGCACGGAACAGCCAGGCAGAGAGAAGCAGCTACAAATACAGGTTAGCTTAATGTGAAGTCTGCCTGGCTGGAATGTTAGGAATTTCTTTTCACTTACTGAGTGGCTGCGCTGGCAGTGTGGATTCACACCCCTTCCCCCTCCCTCCCCCTTACTCACTCCTCAAGATGACCCGGTGTGTGTGGATTGCAGATCTCGGAGTCTCCCAGACAGGACACTGGCCAGCTGCATACCGAGGGAACTCTGCTTGTCCTGTCACAAGGCTTTGTTACATAGCCTGATAGCAGTGTGCAGGTGATCATCTGAGATAACATACGTGGTGGCTGTCACCTGTGTGTTTTTTTATTAATCCAGCTTTTTGCTGCCTATTTTGGATCAATATCTATGATCATTTATGGTAATTGAATTACCCCTGCCATCAGGTAACTGACTATCCACAGAAGAGCTTACAATCTAATTCATGCCTTTATGCCACTTACTCTCCAGGAAGGATCTTACCATCTAGTCCCTGCTGTTCTGTCACTAACTATCCACAGAGGATCTTACCATCTAATCCCTGCTGTGATGACACTAACGATCCACAAACTATTTTACAATCTAATCGCTGCCGTTGTGTCCCTAATGGTTGGTACACACAATGAGATTTTCTGGCAGATTTACTGCCAGATCGATTATTTCCAGCATGTTCTATCTGATTTCCAATCGATTTTTCATTCAATCCTAGGGAAAATTGGGCATGTTGGAAATAATTGATCTGGCAGTAAATCTGCCAGAACATCGCATGGTGTGTACCAGGCATAACTATCCACAGAGGAGTTTACAATCTGATCCCAGCCATTATGTCACTAACTACAAACAGAGAAGCTTACAATCTAATCCCTGCTGTGATGTCACTAACTATCCATAGAGGAGCTTACAATCTAATCCCTGCTGTGATGTCACTAACTATCCACAGAGGAGTTTGCAATCTAAACCCTACCGTAATGTTACTAACTGTACTCAGAAGTTCTTACAATCTAATCTTTACCGTCAATCATGTTGCTGGGGGAACCTGAGCACCATCATCTGAAACAATTTCTCCCTAATGCCTGGTACACATGATGCAATTTTCTGACAGATTTACCATCAGATCGACTATTTCCAACACGTCCAATCTGATTTCTGATCAAATTTCTGCTCTGTTTCTCATAGAAGTGAACGGAAAATCGTTTGAAAATCAGATTTAACATGTTGCAAATAATCGATCTGACAGTAAATCTGTCAGAAAATTGCATTGTGTGTACCTAGCAGGTACATCGGCTTGTCTCCTCCTCCACCTATGCTGTAAGCAGAGTTGCACTGGTCCAGCATTCCCCTGTCACACCCCACCCGGCTACTTTTTCATGCCACCCGGCTGGAAAAAATTCCTGGGGAGAACACTGCCTTTGCTCCTCCGTTTGGCTCTCTTCATACGAGGGTGCCCTGTCATTTAGTATGAAGGTCGTCAGAGTCCCAGCTGCCACGCTCCTCTTTGCTGCAGTCTCCGTATAGACTGTAGCCTTGCAGTGTACACGTGCTACCATTGCCATCCTCCCTGGTTACAGCGTCGTCCTCCTCGGCACTTCCTTGTTACAATGCCGCTGATGTTATGTGTGACCCTGGCGCGCGTGCACTGCAGATCACACAGCAGAGGCACTGTAACTAAGAAGTGCAGAGGAGGAGGAGGACGCTTTAATTAGGGAGGATGGAGGAGGCAGCAGCACATGTAAACCACAAGGCTTTAACCACTTAAGTACCAGCGGTCTCTGCCCCCTTAAGGACCGGAGACCGCTGGTACAGGAACGCGGAATCTCGACGAAATACCAACGAATCACTGCATATACCTGCCGCAACCGCAGTCATCGCCGCTCGCCGGGACCCCCAGGACATACTCTGCTGTCTCTATGACGGCAGAGCCACGTGAGTCGGTCAGGAGCTGCTTTCATTGGCTCCTGACCGTGTCTATCAATGTAAGCCACTGGGAGCGGCTTACATTGATGGACACGGCCAGGAGCCAATGAAACTGCTCTTGACCGGCTCACATGGCTCTGCCGTCATAGAGACAGGCAGAGCCTGTGAGATGCGGCGAGACTCGTCGGGTTTGAGCGGCGCGATTGGCGGGAAACGGTGGATGCGCGCAGCGGCGGCTAATTGAAATCTACGTCGGGCCAGCCAGGAGCCCACCAAAACATGACGTAGATTTCAGTTAGCGCGGTCCTTAAAGGGTTTATGTATATAGAGACTGCAGCGAAGAGGAGCTTGGCAGCTGGGACCCTGAAGACATTCATTTAGAATGACAGGGCGCCCTTGGATAAAGAGAGCCAGACGCAGGAGGAGAGGATCATTGCGGCAAAATCCGGTAAGTATGTTCCAGGGGCCAAAATTGCTGCATCTTTGGAATATAGAACCAGGGCTGTAGAGTCGTGGAGTCGGGCAATTTTGGGTGCCTGGAGTCGGAGTCGGGAAAAAATGCACCGACTCCTAATGAATTTGTAACTGTAATTAAAATAGAAAATATGATAAAATGTTCTATTTCTCAGATAATAGTCATTAAAAATAATGTATATATACAGTAATAGCGGTGCTTAGTCCACAAAAATGAAATAAACCAATCAAAATTAGTTACTTGTGCTGCTTCAATAAAGCAGTCCCCGTATTTTTAAGGTCAGATATACATATCTGATTGTGACTGTATATATGATGTGTACACAGGAATCTCTTATATATACTAAATAACATCTATGCTGTAAGAATAAAGCCTGATGTGTAGCTGTGTCACTAATAGAGATGGTCAATGAGATGGAAATAATTCTGCATTGATGCTGGTTTATGCAAATGTATGCACTCCCTTTGCTGATGAAATCAAATAATTTGATATGTTAAAATTTGGTTTGGTGACTACAAATTAAAGGGTACCTGAGACGGATGAAAAGTAAAGCTTTATACATACCTGGGGCTTCCCCCAGCCCCCTTCAGGCTAATCAGTCCCTCGCTGTCCTCAACCACCCGGATCTTCTGCTATGAGTCCTGGTAATTCAGCCAGTCAGAGCAGTCTGGCTACGTGCCGCTCCCACAGCCAGGAACATTCTGCACCTGCGCCAAATTGCTGCACAGGTGTAGTATGCTCCTGGCGGCGGAGTGTGTGCATGCGCACTACGCCCGACTGGCTCAAGTACCTGGACTCATAGCAGAAGATCCAGGTGGTGGAGGAGGACAAACGAGGGACTGATTATCCTGAAGGCGGCTGGAGGAAGCACCAGGTATGTATAAAACTTTAATTTCATCTGTCTCAGGTTTACTTTGTTACACAGTAGTACTATACTCTACATATGCACTCTCCACAGAGCTGCAGGGAATCCACTGAGAATGTTGTGCACATTGAACACAGAGGTGTTGTCTGTCACCCATAAACCTTGTTCAGATTGTGCATGAAAAATGTGTAATAGAGGAAGAAGTACCCACAGTCACATTGCCTAGGGCCTGATCCATGTTCAGATGTGTAATAGAGGAAGAATCTCCTCATTCCCCTGCAGAGTACCTGCACATCATTCTTACATGTACCCACAGTTACATTGCCTAGGGCCTGATAGATGTTCTTTGTTCCGGTTTGTACCTTTTACAAGTACTCTTACCAAGGACTAGTTTTAGTCTAAAGGGAATAAATATAGTAGCCTACATATCCTTCTCACTTCAGTTGTCTTGTAAAATTCCTAAGCGTTGGCAGTTAAGAGACGAATTTCATGTTACATACTTTTAATCAACAAAATTGTAATATGCAAATTAGAGGAGTCGGAGTCGGTGGAATCCTAAACTGAGGAGTCGGAGTCGTTGGATTTTTGGACCGACTCCACAGCCCTGTTATAATAGAACGCAGTGTGCACGGTTTCTCGGTTTTTAATCGAAACCGCAATTCATTAGAAGACGATGTTCTCATCGTCAGTACCTGGAAAATCGCGGTTTTCCGGCGCCCGTCCGCTTTGTGGACACTGCACCTTTTACCCGCGCTGTGCACTTTGCAGACGGATTCCCAGGACTCTCCGTTCAACCCCGGCTTCCGGCTGGAGGGCAGTACCGACACACCGAGCTGTCTGGACGGGGAGCTGGAGGTGACGGAGGGCAGCTGGCTGCAGCTCCGCTTCTATGGCATCAACCTGCGAGCCGACAGCGCCCAGCTGCTGGCCTTCACTTAGGCGGGACTGGGCGGCCAGGACAACCTCCACTGCGGGGTGAGCACTCAGGACCTGACGTGAAACCACACCAGGCTGAACGTGAGCGAGGAGGCGGCGGGCACGCCCGCTCTGCTCCACCTGGAGGTGCTGCCCCTGCGGAATACCCATCACTCGCGGGTCTATGCTCTGTGCTCCCGCCGGGGCCCCGGGCTCTGCACCCGGGCCCTGATGGCCGCCTGCGGGTCCTGGAGGGAGTACAAGCCTCTCATGTCGATCTGGCTGCAGGCGATCGTCATCGCGGTGCTTCTCGCCCTGTTCGGCATCTTTAGCGTCCTGAACCTGGGGCTGATGGCGCTGGACCCCATGGAGCTACGGGTGGTGCAGCGGTGTGGCACGGACCGGGAGAGGAAGTACGCCGCCAAGATCGAATCTGTGTGCCGCCTGCTGTGCTGCCTGCTGCTGGGCAACGTGCTGGTCAACACTACGCTCACCACCCTGCTGGACGAGCTGATCGGCTCCGGGCTGGCTGCTGTGGCCGCCTCCACCATGGGCATCGTGGTGCTGAGAGAGGTTGTGCTCCCACCACGGCCTGGCAGTGGGGGCCAACACGCCCTTCCTCACCCGCTTCTTCATGATTGTAACCTTCCCCATTGCCTATCCGGTGAGCCGCATGCTGGACTGCGTGCTGGGACAGGAGATCGGCACCATCTACAACCGGGAGAAGCTGCTGGAGATGCTCAAGGTTTGTGTGTGTGTGGTCGATGTCCTGCCAGCGGGAGGTGTGTGTCATTACACCTGCCTGCTCCTCATCAGGGGTCTCCTTGTTTAAAAAAAAAAAAAAATCGTGAAAAAAATCGAAATTGCAATTCCTGAAAGAAAAATCACAATTTCAATTTTTTCCTAAAATCGTGCAGCCCTAGCAGTGTGTTTTATATTCTGAAAAATACAGTACATGGTGTCCAGGGGTGAGGTGACAGGTTGAAAAAAAAAAAAAGTTGGGTGATCACTGCCCTTAACACACAGATACCCCAATTGATTTGGAGGTTACCTGCCATTTCCTCAGTTTATGGCAGGTAATATGAGGCTAATCCCTTGCTAGTTCCCCCGGCAGCGTTGTTGTTGTGGATAGCCCTGCCCCCCATTGCCTCTGCCACTGCCTGCTTCTCCTTTTTCTATAAGGGAAATCCATATGAATGTCATTAGGCACCAGGAATAGTTTTGACAAAAAAGGATGTTGTGTACAGTTTCAAAGGCTGATTCAGCATACTGTGAATGACTGTGAGCAGCCCCAATCAGTCTTTTGATGAGTCTCTTATGTATACACCTGATCCTTTTTCTAATCCTGGGCATCTCTTTTGAATTTTTTTTTGTTTGTTTTTTTAGAACGTACTGTATTAACAGTTTGATGTAATTGTCCAGATTGTTCTTACTGTTAAAGAGGAACTCCAATGAAAATAATGTAGTAAAAAAAGTGCTTCATTTTTACCATAATTATGTATAAATGATTTAGTCAGTGTTTGTTCATTGTAAAATCTTTCCTCTCCCCAATTTACATTCTGACATTTATTGCATGGTGACATTTTTACTCTGGGCAGGTTATGTAGCTGCTCCTAGCTGTTTTGGCTGTTGCAGACAGCTGTAAACAGCCATTTCCTGTCTGTGAACATTGTTACATTGTGGCAGTTTGCCCAGAGTACCGCGGTACTCAGAGCTTCTTGTGGGAGGGGTTTCAGCACAAAATCAGTCACACAGCGCCCCCTGATGGTCTGTTTGTGAAAATCATTATATTTCTCATGTAAAAGGGGGTATCAGCTACTGATTGGGATAAAGTTCAATTCTAGGTTGGAGTTTCTCTTTAAAGACCTCCACTGTTTCCTTTGATAAAAGGTCAGCAGTTTCTCTGTCTCCTTTTGTGTGGAAATGATCTGTGGATGCAGATGATAACCAGTTGGCAGCATCAGAACCACTGAGCATTTATTCAATATAGCATACCACTTTTGCAGGAATTAAGCATTGTCTTTACAAAGTAGAGATTTCAGAGCAATCCTTACCTACCTAGATATCCTATCCATCTTAAAGCGGAATGACACTGCTTTTAAAATAATTTAAAAAAAAATAAAAAATTATGCATTGATTAATCACATTCTCCTTATAATAATTGCACATTCAAGAGCCTGTAACTGAACCTGCAGTCCTTTAATAAACAATTTAATAAACAATTGCGTTTAGGAGGAAGTTGATCTTTCCGTCGTTGCGATTTTTTGTTTTTTGTGTGTGTGTTTCCCCCCCTGCCATTCTCACTGGAATGTACAGAATACATTCCAGTACTTTGCTGCAAAAATGTAGAAAAAATAAGATCCCCGGGCTACAGTGCTTTTCATGTCAGATGGCAGGAGCAGCGGACAGCATATGCTTCCCTGTTATCCTTCAAACCTAAGTGGGGACCACCCATGAGCAGGTTCACCCCCGTGTCTTAAGATCTGGAATCATGGCTGACTCTAGTAGTTCACGAAAGAGCAGCCTGTCCACCACTTGACCCACTGCCAGAGCCTGGATGTCCATTCAAGTGTTGTCACGCAGATTCAACCAGTCAGCTCAGTGGCAGACCATAGGGTCACTTTAGTATATTAGTAGGACTTATTTTTCCCCTATGTTGTGGTGGGGGACTATTGTACGTGACACAAGACAGTTGTCTGAGATCTGCTTAGTGCTGACTTCATGCTTGTAATGAAGCAAGCTTTGTGGTCCATAATCCCAGGATGCTACAGAGTCTGGTTCCTCTATCCTTCTGGTAAGCAGCTTCCCCTGTCTGTTTATGGAGGCTCCTTGCTTATAATTCTCTTTGCCACTATTTTTTATACTTTGCCTTGCTAGCTGGAATATATGCTTTCCACTTGGATTCACACTTCTTTTATAAAACCTTTGTCAATTTAACATCAAACAGATGTTCATGGAGGATCTCAAGCAGTGTTGATAGACTTAATAGATTAGATGAGCTCAGAATTGGCCTCCACATTTTGGACAAATGGAAAGAATAATGGTATAATACATGGTCTTCAAAAAACGCAAAACTTTTACTTTTTCAACGCATGATATGGAATCTAGAGCTCAGCAGATCTGAAGGCTTAGATGACATCAAATAAAGAAAAAACTCCCATGCATGCAGACACATGCAGACATCATGGCCAGCATCCTTGTGCCAAAGTAGGCTGACAGTCACCATCGACTCATTTATGAAGTCACGCATGCACACCGTTTACACGTATGGAAGGAAGCACAGACAAAGAGATGAAAGAAGACACATGACAAATACACCTAATCTGTAGTGGAGATTTGCCACCGAGTTCATGCCAGATGCCACAGAGGAGCTTGTAGATTCCCATAAAAAAAAGAAAAAGTCCAGCCTGCAAACGATGGGTTATGGACCAAGCACGAGGAGAGATGATCTTGCAATCTAGCAAAGCAAAAATAACCATATTCACAGTTCAATTAATAAGCCAGAAAAAAACCAGGCAAAACAGAGCATTCGCCTCGAGTAGCAGAATACCATGCATGTATAATGGAGCAGCTTTAGATCACTTTTTTTTTTACAGTAACTAAGCTGCTATTTCTCCAGACACCACCGAGTCACAGTGCCAACCCTCTCATAATTCAGCATATATATTCCATTTATGATCTCTATGCTTGTCCCCACTATTATTCTCTTTTGCCCTCCTCTCTTCCCTGCCCTTACTAACCTACTTAAGGATACATATGGCAATTAAAAAAAAAATCAGATTTACTTACCTGGAGCTTCCTCCAGGCCCTGGAAGCCTGTCTATCCCTTCCCGCAGCTCCGCTCTCAGGCAGCCTCTGCATGAGCGCACAGCTGGTCTGCACAGGTGCAGTACTTCTGTGACTGTGCAGAATGCTCCTGGCTACGGGAGCCGCGCTCGTGCAGGCGCTGAGGTCACCGACCTTGCCAAGTTGGCGGCTGCACAGGATCGGACGAGCTTGGCTGAAAAAGCAGAGCTCATCCGACCCAATGCTAGTACACAGATGTGAGCTGTGCGGCGGCTCCTTGCTACTGCACAGGGGCAAACAGTCCTGGGCAGTGAAGCCAAGCTTGTTCACATACAGGAGCATAGCTGCAAACTTCGGAAGTTCCAGTGCTTCAACAGTGAGGTGAGGGGAGACTGGGAAAGCCTTTGAAAGATCAGGAGACTTCCCTCTACTAGGGTATATGTATCTTTGTTTTTTTGTTTTTTTTACACCACAGCCTTGCTTTAACTGTTCAGTTCGCTGGTTGGTTTGCCAACAGATAGAACAAAATGACCACTGTCTTGTGTGTTCCATGAAATCATAGCTTCTCTCTTGTCTCTGCAGGTAGGACAGGGCTATCCTCATGATCCACCCAAAGTGAAATGCGAGACAATGGTATATCATCCAAATATAGACCTAGAGGGTAACGTTTGCCTAAATATTCTAAGGTATGTAAGACCAACATTCCTACCTGTAAGTGCTAAATGAGAGCATCTGACTTCCATAATTGCATTGTATGTAAAAAAAAAAAAAATAATACATGGCATCTTGAAACTCTCAGGATGCATACACACATGCAATTTTGTTTGACCGATTTTACCACTTCCATGTAACACGAGAGCTTAGCTATGTAATTTGTTAGTAGTATTCAAAATCTGTTGGCCCTTTTACTACATGAAGGTGGTAAAATTGGCCAGTGATTGACCAATCAAAATTGTGTGGGTGCACCCCGCTGATGATCTTTAAATATAAAATGCTTTCTGAACTCAACTGTAATAATGCATGGGATGTGTCCGTAATATTGCTTTTTGAAGACTCCTCTGAAAACTATGAACATGGAAGGTAAATGTCCTCTAAACACACCATGTACTGCTGCTGCCATAGTTTCAGCGAAGTCCAGTTTAAAGGGGTTCTGTGGGGGGTTTTTGAAAAGAAAAACGGACACTTACCTGGGACTTCTACTGGCCCCCTGCAGCTGTCATGTGCCCACGCCGTCCTCTACGATCTGCCATTCTCCGCCGCCGTCACCGGTCAAATATTCTTCTAACTAGACGAATACAACCGAAGTTGCACGTCCTCGCTTGCGTCTCGGAGAGCTTACTGTGTATAGTTAGACGAATAATTGACCAATGACGACGGCTGGGATCGGTGCAAGCACATGACAGCTGCAGGGGGGGCGGTAGAAGCCCCAGGTAACTGTAGTTTTTCTTTTCAAACCCCCACAGAACCCCTTTAAAAGTTTTACCATCCAAGATGGATACAGGTGAAATCCAATTTGCTGTGAGTAACATGGAAAGAAGTCAATAAAACCAGATTTGTGTCCATATCCCGCCTTGTAATTAGACAGACATTAAAAATGCTCACAGCAGTAAAAACCTTTCACTACAATAAAAACATGTATATTAAAATGAGTATTAGGCTCCCTGCACACTGCATGCGAATCCAATTCCGCTTTTTAATCGGTTTTTACATCCAATTCCGATTTTTAATCTTTACTTCATGCCGCATTTTTTGATCCGTTTTTCTGTTGAATGTATTCAGGGAAAACCGGAATTAAAAATCGGAAACGGAATCGGAAAACTGATTTGCAGTGTGCAGAACCATCAGTCACACTTTATAGGTGCGAGAGGTTAGATATTGGTAAGAGGAGAATGATTCCATGGGAACCAGGTGTTTTTGAATCTAGAAAGTAGTTTTTAGTTTTAGCTATTTTAGGGGGATATCTGTGTGTGCAGGTGACTATTACTGTGCATAATTATTAGGCAACTTAACAAAAAACAAATATATACCCATTTCAATTATTTATTTTTACCATTGAAACCAATATAACATCTCAACATTCACAAATATACATTTCTGACATTCAAAAACAAAACAAAAACAAATCAGTGACCAATATAGCCACCTTTCTTTGCAAGGACACTCAAAAGCCTGCCATCCATGGATTCTGTCAGTGTTTTGATCTGTTCACCATCAACATTGCGTGCAGCAGCAACCACAGCCTCCCAGACACTGTTCAGAGAGGTGTACTGTTTTCCCTCCTTGTAAATCTCACATTTTATGATGGACCACAGGTTCTCAATGGGGTTCAGATCAGGTGAACAAGGAGGCCATGTCATTAGTTTTTCTTCTTTTATACCCTTTCTTGCCAGCCACGCTGTGGAGTACTTGGACGCGTGTGATGGAGCATTGTCCTGCATGAAAATCATGTTTTTCTTGAAGGATGCAGACTTCTTCCTGTACCACTGCTTGAAGAAGGTGTCTTCCAGAAACTGGCAGTGGGACTGGGAGTTGAGCTTGACTCCATCCTCAACCCGAAAAGGCCCCACAAGCTCATCTTTGATGATACCAGCCCAAACCAGTACTCCACCTCCACCTTGCTGGCATCTGAGGCGGACTGGAGCTCTCTGCCCTTTACCAATCCAGCCACGGGCCCATCCATCTGGCCCATCAAGACTCACTCTCATTTCATCAGTCCATAAAACCTTAGAAAAATCAGTCTTGAGATATTTCTTGGCCCAGTCTTGATGTTTCAGCTTGTGTGTCTTGTTCAGTGGTGGTCGTCTTTCAGCCTTTCTTACCTTGGCCATGTCTCTGAGTATTGCACACCTTGTGCTTTTGGGCACTCCAGTGATGTTGCAGCTCTGAAATATGGCCAAACTGGTGGCATCTTGGCAGCTGCACGCTTGACTTTTCTCAGTTCATGGGCAGTTATTTTGCGCCTTGGCTTTTCCACGCGCTTCTTGCGACCCTGTTGACTATTTTGAATGAAATGCTTGATTGTTCGATGATCATGCTTCAGCTGCTTTGCAATTTTAAGAGTTCTGCATCCCTTTGCAAGATATCTCACTATTTTTGACTTACTTTTCTAAGCCTGTCAAGTCCTTCTTTTGGCCCATTTTGCCAAAGGAAAGGAAGTTGCCTAATAATTATGCACACCTGATATAGGGTGTTGATGTCATTAGACCACACCCCTTCTCATTACAGAGATGCACATCACCTAATATGCTTAATTGGTAGTAGGCTTTCGGGCCTATACATGGAGTAAGACAACATGCATAAAGAGGATGATGTGGTCAAAATACTCATTTGCCTAATAATTCTGCACTCCCTGTATGTTCATAAGTTAACTTTATGCCTGGTAAGATAGAATTTGCCATACGTACTCATTTCATACAAGTTGGAACAATTGGTCGCATCCAGGACCTGGTTAAGATCTTCGTAGCTAAGTGATGTGATGTTTATTTTTAACCTCCTCAGCGGTATGGACGACTATACACGTCTATCACCGCCGGAGGTCGCCGCTCAGGCCCTGCTGTGCCGATTTGAGCGAAATAAAAAGCAGCACACGCAGCTGGCACTTTGCCAGCCGCGTGTGCTGCCTGATCGCCGCCGCTCTGCGGCGATCCGCCGCGAGCAGCGGCGAAAGAGGATCCCCCCAGCCGCCCGAGCCCTGCGCAGCCGGAACAAAAGTTCCGGCCAGCGCTAAGGGCTGGATCGGAGGTGACTGACGTCAGGACGTTGGCTGACGTCCATGACGTCACTCCGCTCGTCGCTATGGCGACGATGTAAGCAAAACAAGGAAGGCTGCTCATTGCGGCCTTCCTTGTTTATTCTGGGCGCCGGAGGCGATCGGAAGAACGCCTCCGGAGCCCCCTCTAGTGGGCTTTCATGCAGCCAACTTTCAGTTGGCTGCATGAAACAGTTTTTTTTTAATTAAAAAAAAACCCTCCCGCAGCTGCCCTTAATAGATCGCCAGGGAGGTTAAACAAATTATAGAGTTCTCATATTTACTTGTCAATAGCAAGATAATGTATGCATGAACTTATGAGTCAAAGTGAAAGGAATCAATACTTCAATCAAATAGCAAGAAAGGTGAATCCTAAAGTACCGCACCACACCACCAATATATAAATAATTAATGAGCTTTATTTGAACAAAGTTGTACAAGAATCATAAAAACAATTAAAACAGTAAATCCCAGGTTGACACAATGTAATAAAGCCAATGGCTAATAATATACAATCACAGCTATATGCATAATAATAATAGCAGCCCAACCCTTCACTCACAACCACAGTATTCCATAAGTAACAACAGAGATGAGAAAGTGACATGTGCAAAATAAATGTGCAAGGCACCCCTGGAAGGAAATGACCTATACAGAAAGTGCAATGGTGCATAAATAGCAGCAAACAGTATTGCAAAGGACCCCAAGAATGGGGAAAAGAACCACAAAGTGTGATGAAGGATAATGATAGGAGGTGAAGAGGTGTGAGGTCCGCCGGACCAAACAGCAAGTGTGCAAAGAAGACTCACCAAAGTTAGGAACTGGAGGAGGAAGGGCTGCGTCAGCCTGGGATGTGTGCCTTCGCGATTCGCCGCATCAAGCGGCTTCTACCGGGCATAATGAACGCCTTATCGTCCCCCGTATATATGGGAAGTGCGTCACCGGAAGGGGCGGGTCAAGTAGGTCAGTGCGTACGTGGCCACGTACGCATGGAACGCAAAGGTCGCGCTCACTTGGTGCTTACCTTCCGTTCTCATTAACAGTAGAGTCATGTCGGGGAGGGGAGAGGAGGACGCAGCGTAGTCATGACAACTCCGGACAACACATTAGATACGCATACGTGTAATGCATCAGCGAGAGAGAAGCAAGGATGGACAAGACAGCGATGGCCAAAAGAAGTAGAACATTTGTATAAAGATATAGATGAAACGGATAAGAGAGATGAGAGAGAGGAGCACCAAGGCAAGTATCCCCACATTTCAAATATAGCGACAGGGTCTCACTTCCAAAACAGTTCTCCACAAATTGAAAATAAATATAAAAATAAATAAAAATAATAATAATAATTAATACTCAATCAAATGAATATATGTATATATAAATACACACACACATATATATACACCCCATGATCTTAGATAAAGATTACAGTGCCATTAAATGGATACATTGGAACAACCACGACATACACATATCTGTATACAAAGTTATAAGATCAATACACTAGGGACATCCAGTGGCACACAGACATGCATGATATAATACATACAAAATAAAAATAAATACAAAACAAATCCATAACATCTCCAAAACAATTCATAACATCTCATGTGTGCCAGTATTCTTCCACAGCATAGATGATACCACAGGTGATCGAGACGTAAATTTATCCAGTACATCCCACAAGTTGAATCCAGATAGCCACAAGTAGGGCAAAAGCCACTCTTCGCCAATCCAGGAATTAAATGTAATATAATATGACAATGTAAAGCCAATCACGGAACAACTACGGGAAAGAGAACAAATGTTAGCACCATTATATAAATAAATACCGTCCAGTGGTATCAAAGCATATCTCAAACCTTAGTACTATACAGTGATCCACCACACCAGACACATGTAATGTCTCCATGGGGGCTACTCACCAAGCACCCGCCACAGTGTCAATGTATAGACAGATATCCATCCAGGTGTCATGCCCAAACCAAAGAAGTAACTCTACATACCTAAAAACACATGGAATGTGTACTCACAAGACACATCCACATGCGTTGACATTGCTCCAATACGTGCTCAGACACAGAAAGTGGAGACACACCATGAAAAGTGTTGTGGAAAGGTAAACATGCATAATATCCAGTTGTGTTCCAGAAATCAAAAGGAGACATGGGTTATTAACCCATGTCACTTTATCTTCCAGGGGTGGAGATATTACCCAGGCACACTTCGACAGGAAACCCGGTGGATCTATGAATTAGATACCAGAATCCCAGTAGGTCTAAATGATGACTTTACATTTCTGGGATATCTTCACTAACATGAGGGGTGTTTGTCTTTAGGGGTTTGGTATAGATCTCCTTTTGATTTCTGGAACACAACTGGATATTGTGCATGTTTACCTTTCCACAACACTTTTCATGGTGTGTCTCCACTTTCTGTGTCTGAGCACGTATTGGAGCAATGTCAACGCATGTGGATGTGTCTTGTGAGTACACATTCCATGTGTTTTTAGGTATGTAGAGTTACTTCTTTGGTTTGGGCATGACACCTGGATGGATATCTGTCTATACATTGACACTGTGGCGGGGGCTTGGTGAGTAGCCCCCATGGACATTACATGTGTCTGGTGTGGTAGATCACTGTATAGTACTAAGGTTTGAGATATGCTTTGATACCACTGGACGGTATTTATTTATATAATGGTGCTAACATTTGTTCTCTTTCCCGTAGTTGTTCCGTGATTGGCTTTACATTGTCATATTATATTACATTTAATTCCTGGATTGGCGAAGAGTGGCTTTTGCCCTACTTGTGGCTATCTGGATTCAACTTGTGGGATGTACTGGATAATTTACGTCTTGATCACCTGTGGTATCATCTATGCTGTGGAAGAATACTGGCACACATGAGATGTTATGAATTGTTTTGGAGATGTTATGGATTTGTTTTGTATTTATTTTTATTTGTATTTTGTATGTATTATATCATGCATGTCTGTGTGCCACTGGATGTCCCTAGTGTATTGATCTTATAACTTTGTATACAGATATGTGTATGTCGTGGTTGTTCCAATGTATCCATTTAATGGCACTGTAATCTTTATCTAAGATCATGGGGTGTATATATGTGTGTGTGTATTTATATATACATATATTCATTTGATTGAGTATTAATTATTATTATTATTTTTATTTATTTTTATATTTATTTTCAATTTGTGGAGAACTGTTTTGGAAGTGAGACCCTGTTGCTATATTTGAGATGTGGGGATACTTGCCTTGGTGCTCCTCTCTCTCATCTCTCTTATCCGTTTCATCTATATCTTTATACAAATGTTCTACTTCTTTTGGCCATCGCTGTCCTGTCCATCCATGCTTCTCTCTCGCTGATGCATTACACGTATGCGTATCTAATGTGTTGTCCGGAGTTGTCATGACTACGCTGCGTCCTCCTCTCCCCTCCCCGACATGACTCTACTGTTAATGAGAACGGGAGGTGCGCACCAAGTGAGCGCGACCTTTGCGTTCCATGCGTACGTGGCCACGTACGCACTGACCTACTTGACCCGCCCCTTCCGGTGACGCACTTCCCATATATACGGGGGACGATGAGGCGTTCATTATGCCCGGTAGAAGCCGCTTGATGCGGCGAATCGCGAAGGCACACATCCCAGGCTGACGCAGCCCTTCCTCCTCCAGTTCCTAACTTTGGTGAGTCTTCTTTGCACACTTGCTGTTTGGTCCGGCGGACCTCACACCTCTTCACCTCCTATCATTATCCTTCATCACACTTTGTGGTTCTTTTCCCCATTCTTGGGGTCCTTTGCAATACTGTTTGCTGCTATTTATGCACCATTGCACTTTCTGTATAGGTCATTTCCTTCCAGGGGTGCCTTGCACATTTATTTTGCACATGTCACTTTCTCATCTCTGTTGTTACTTATGGAATACTGTGGTTGTGAGTGAAGGGTTGGGCTGCTATTATTATTATGCATATAGCTGTGATTGTATATTATTAGCCATTGGCTTTATTACATTGTGTCAACCTGGGATTTACTGTTTTAATTGTTTTTATGATTCTTGTACAACTTTGTTCAAATAAAGCTCATTAATTATTTATATATTGGTGGTGTGGTGCGGTACTTTAGGATTCACCTTTCTTGCTATTTGATTATTTGGAATCCTTTTCTGCACACACAAAACAACTGATTGGTTATTTTGTTATGAGCTATACTCAATGGAACTGGTGCTGCCCATTGGTGTTTGTTTAAACAAAGGAATCAATACTGTCTGCATCAGGCCACCATAGCCAATGTGTTTTGTTTGGCACAATATTTCAGCATACCGTGTTTCCCCTAAAGTAACAGACTAACCAGCAAGCTCATGGTGACCCAGAACTCATTGGATCACCTAAAGTAAGACATCCCCTGAGAATAAAACCTAGCAGGAATTTTAAGAATGCTTGGAATGTTAGACATCCCCCAAATTTAAGCTCTAGCAGCATCCCACATGACACCAGCAAGTCATGCTGAATACAAAGCCTGGATAGAGGAGAGCAGCAGTATAATGTGAGTTCTACAGTCCTGTATATTTGTGTCAGGCAATTTGTGTTTTTGTTGGAGCCAGCCCTTTTGATCTGCTGTGATGAGCATCACCAGCACTTCACCTCTTCACATCTTCCCAAGACACACACCCAGCTTACACAGAGTTATCTGCCTGCAAGAAATAGACTCTTACCCACATGATCAGCAGAATCAATTTCTTGTAATTGAGAGCAAATGTCGGCAAACCACAAGCTCTGTGTATGTTGCACATGGCATACAGTATGTACATTTTGTATAGGAAAAATACCAGTGTGTTTGCCCAAAAATAAGACATCCTCTGAAAATAAGCCCAAGCACATGTTTTCGAGCAAAAATTTAATATAAGACAGTGTCTTACTTTCGGGGAAACACGGTAGCAGCACTGTGGTTAAATACAGAGCCCAGGCTACTGGGTGTGTGGCTTTTAACTGTGATTCTAGTGCCTTTCTTCTTATTCCATTTAAAAGCTACTTATGCACCTTGATAGGGTGTAAAAATATTGGTCAGCAATTTGAACTGATGGCGGTACAGACATGCTTTTTAATACCCAGTTTAGCAGCACTTTCTGCTTCTTGTAGAGGGAGGGAGTGACATTTGAATGACTTTATACTGTGGGAACTCAATTTGAATTTCCCTAAGTGAGCAATGGGCATGGAGAGACCGCAATCCTACCAGATACATAATGAAAGAAGTCATCTGTGATAACTGATGACTGTATATAGCTTTAAAACAGCACTTAGTCTGCAACAGCACCCCCCTTCTATGTCAGTTTGAGGAGTTGAGGTAAGCACAGGGGAATTCAAAAAGAAAGGGAAACTTTTTCACAGCCTGACCTCCATCTTAATGCTGTAGTTAACCTGTGATTGGCATAGAAGGTGAGCAGGCATCACTGACACATTTTACGGGTTGCACTAAGTTTTATGAGAACTAGCTGCACATTTTACAGATGGAAAACATGTGGTGGAGCTGTACTCCTAATCTCTACTCCTCCATCATTATGGTAGCCACAAACTTAATAATCTTTATGTTCCATCATTTGATCTTTATATTCAATTCTTGACATAAATTAAATATATTTTTGGATGCTCGATCAATGAAAAGTGATGAATGCCAGGCAAAAAATACAAAATATAATATAACAGATTAGACGGCTCTGCCAGCGATATATTTAGCACTGATTACTTGTACATATATCAGTATAAAGTCCCTCTCAATTTTCTTCCTGCCGCTACCTCAGATAGAGGGAGTACCCCAATATCCAAATCTTAATACAAAAAACTGTTATATGAATATCAAATGAGCGATGGACATAGATGATTTGCACAACTTCACTTATATTATAAATATTCCTAATAAAATATATTGCTGCTCATAAGAAGGATCAATACATACACACTCTCATACATACCAGGAACTAGCAGGTGTCCCCTTAAAAAAAACAAAACAAAAAAAAGTGATAGGAAAATAATAAAAACTATACATAAACGTTTATCCAGATTGGATGTGCGTATCCAGATTTAAAAATCTCTCCTTCTGCATAGACTTTTCTAAAATACACTCCAATAGTCCTGTATGTGCTTGAACTTGCTACTAAGAGGATACCACTATATAGACTGCATGTAGCGTTGCGTCCCGCCTGCCGTTTACCAAGTGGCAGGTCTGTGGATGCCGCTCTCAAGACTACTCACTCAGTTACAGCCTCGGGATCGCCGCTCCAGGGGAACAGTCCTCACTCGCTAGGCGTCCACCCCAGTCAGCTATGGTGGTGAGTGGCGCTCCTCTCACAGGCTCTTTGCGAGTTCTTGCGGTGTTTCCCTCTGTCACACCGGCCACTTCCTGGGTAAGAGACGTCACTGCTCCTGTGCGTCTCACCCTGCTGTAATGCTTCTTTGCGTTCCAGCTGAGTAAAAACTTAAATTCCCCGCTGGCTCCAGCATGATAGTTATTCCAAGGATGTTCAGCAATATTCAGCATATATTCCAACAGATCTATGGGGCGCCCCTAATTAGATCTCATCGAACTCCGTCGTCTTCATCAGGATTATTGGAATAAGGTGGAGCCAGCGGGGAATTTACGTTTTTACTCAGCTGGAACGCAAGAAAATACAATTGCTCTGATGTTTCAATTCAAAACATGATGAAACACCATGTGATTCAAAACTACTCTTTATATTATTAATTTGTTCACTAATGCGTTCCTTTAGTGGTCTGGTGGTGAAGCTGCAGCACAGGTTATAAACTCCCTGATCTTAAATCTTCTCCCATTTGTAAAGGAACTAATTTCATTTATTATTATTGATTTATAAAGTGCCAACATATTCCGTGGAGCTGTACAAAGTAAGAAACGAACATGGGGTACATAATACAGACAATAGTGTACACCAATATACAAGATACATAATTAGTGACAAAATACAAAAATGATACAAAATACAGAATTGGTAATGACAGTGATAAATAAAATATATAACAATTTTCAAGACACAAAGAGGGGGAGAGAGCCCTGCCCTTGCGAGCTTACAATTTAAAGCAGGGGTCTCAAACTCAATTTACCTGGGGGGCCGCAGGAGGCAGTCAGGATGAGGCTGGGCCGCATAAGGAATTTCACAATCGCGGCGCATCACCGCCTCTGCCCGCCCCTCTCACTCTTCCTTCACAGAGAGGGGCGGGGAGAGGCGGCGATCCGTGTGGCGATTGACGTCAGGAGGGGCAGAGCTGAAGCTGAAAGCTCTGCCCCTTCCAGGAAATGCCGGCGGATTGCCCCTCGTGCGATTTGGGGGCTCTGCAGCCCTCGTTTAGCGGCGGGGATGCGGCGGATTACTTGGGAGCACTGAAGCGAACTACAAGGAAGCTTTTGCCAGTGAGGGCCACAAAATATTGTATCGAGGGCCGCAAATGGCCCGCGGGCCGCGAGTTTGAGACACCTGATTTAAAGGGAATGGGGAGGGGGGGGGGGACAAGAGCAGGGGTATACAACAAATGTATAGAGGCAGTGTGTTTTAGGATACCTAGTAGGAATGCAATTTGGTCTTAGGACAAAGGGAAGTAGCCTAAGGTAGCGCATATGCTTGTCGGAACAAATGAGTTTTTAGAGAATGTTTAAAGGTAACAAAGGTTGGCAAGTGACTGATGTGGTGGAGGAGGGCATTCCAGAGGAGGGGTGAAGCGCGTGCAAAATATTGTCCTATTTATCCTATGTACTTTTGCTGTCAGGCAACATTTGCACCCCCTACATGGTAAGAACCCTGGTACCTGCCATCCTGACAAGTGTGTTCGTTCCAGTGGGGCCACACAACTCTGGGCCGGTTGATTTCTCAAATTAGGAGCCCGTCTATAAATAAAACTTGGTTTAGAGGGCAGAACATTTTTAAAGGACACTCGAGGCGAAAGTAAACTAATAATGAAATAAATGATTGTATCCATCTTCCTTCTCCTAAAATTGACTTTTTAAGATATTCCACGGTTTTAATTTGTTTAAATCTACTTTTTAAGTTTTAACTGTTTTATTGTTTTTGATCAATGACTCATTCATTGAAGTATGCCAGAGCTAAAATCTATGAACTGTTGATCCTTTTCATCTCCTTCCTGCTCTCAGAAGCCATTTTCTGCTAGGAAAGTGTTTTATAGTTGGAATTTCTTATCAATGAGGATCAAACTGTAGTCATTTCCTGCGTAGGTCAGGACCGAGTCAGCCACATACATACCTGATATTTAACTCTTTCAAGCAGAGAAAGAAAATATGAATATAGCATAGTTATTTGTGTGCTAGGCACTTAACATACACATGTCTATCTCATCATGTCACATGTCACCTCGGGTATCCTTTAACCACTTAAAGTGAACCTCCGGACTAAAAATCTACTCAGCAGAACTGAAAAAGCTTGGAGTTTCTTTAACAGTTTCTCAGCATCAGAACTTTGTTTTTCTTACCAAAGCATCATTTTTAGCTGCATTTTTAGCTAAGCTCCACACATCAAAGAAAAAAAGCCCAGGCTGATGCTGTGCAGAGCATGATGGGATTTCCTATGTTGTTGTTCACGTTGCCCAGCAACTGGGAGAGGTGCTCAGGACACAGGACAGTTGGAACTGTCTTATGCTCCCTGTCACCTCCTTTCAACCAAAAAGATGGCTGCCATCATGAAATCAAACATTTGCCTGTTCTTTTAAAACAGTGTAGGTAAGAGATTATATTACCTATCTATTTTAAATAACATAACTAATGTTACAGGATGGCACTCAATAGGATGGTTAACAGATTGCCTGCAAACATCAGACATGTAAGCACCCTTATCCCTGAAGAGCCTGCTTTTACATGCTTCCCAAGATCCACAAAGAGGGAAACCCAGGCAGGCCCATAATCTCAGGGAGCGGAACTCTTACAGAGAACATCTCAGGGTGGCTGGAAAACATCTTGAAACATCTTGTCTGTAAAAGACCCAGCTACATACAGGATAACACCCACCTCCTGAACAAACGGACAGCCATCGGCCCAGTACCTGAGGGAACCATACTGGCTACGATGGACGTGGAGCCCCTGTACACGAACATTCCCCATGATGATGGTATTGCGGCCTGCCGTAAATATCTTCAGGGTATACCTGTAAAGCCTATTGCTGGACTGATCAAATTTATTCTCACTCATAATTATTTCACTTTTGGACAGGACCTCTATTTACAGCAGATGGGCGTGGCAATGGGTTCGCGATTCACACCAAAGTATGCAAATCTCTTCATGGCCAAAATCGAAGAGGAATACCTCAATGCATGTGGCATAAAACCCATACTTCCGCTTCATTGATGAAATTTTAATCATCTGGTCCGCAAGTGAGGATGATCTTTTCCAGTTCCACAGGAACTTCAATGCCTTCCATCCTACAATCAAATTGACTTACCTACTCTCACACAGAGATTAACCTTCTGGACAACATACAAACCTCTGTGTATCACAAACCTACAGACCGTCCCACATACCTAAGATATGACAGTTTTCATCCCAAGTACATTAAGAACTCTATAATTTACAGCCAAGCTATAAGGTACAACCGGATTTGTTCTGACAGGATGGACAGAGACCAGCACCTGGATCGCCTTCAGAAACCTTTCATTAAACAAGGTTACAGTCTTCCTATGGCTGAGGCCCAAATCAGGAAAGCCAGCATCATCCCCAGGACTGAACTCCTGAAATATAAGCAAAATTAGAAAAAGGAACGTGTCCCTTTGGTTGTCACCTACAACCCACACCTGGAAATCTTAAGGAGGATTGCTAAGGAACTTCATCCCATTTTACACAAGGATCACAGACTGACAACAATATTCCCTAAACCTCCACTCTGGTCATATCGGCAACCACACAATCGTAAACAGATGATTGTCAGGAGTTCTTTGAATAGGCCTCAACAAAACGGAACATCACCCTGCCGACCAAAAATATGTGGGACCTGCAGACACATTTGCTCCACTGACAGATTAACGATACCAGGTTCACAACAGGAGTACAGAGTACAAGGCACATTTTCCTGTGGTTCCACCAATCTGGTATATCTGATCATGTGTGCTAAATGCTCCAATGTTATGTACGTGGGAGAAACTGGATAAAATCTGCGCAAACGTATGAATTGACACAGGCACACTATTGATACCAAATCTGGACTCCCAGTTGCTACACACTTTTGGTCCAACGGACACAGCATGGATGATCTTCGTGTCACTGCCCTGAAGGGTGGCTTCAAAACGTCAAATGATCGATTAATAGCAGAAACAAAATTTATAAATCGGTTCAAAGCTGTGGAGAAGGGTTTGAATAAAGACAACAACTTTTTATATTGGTATGATGCTGATGATATTTGAACTTTCTCAGCCATTCTAGCTGAACTTGTGAACTAAGAATTTACGATACCTCTGGGTCAATCCTAATCCCAGGTCTGTGAGCATCGAGTAAACAAGGATCCTTATCTCAGCTAACAACCTCTAACCCCATTTGGATGGTCTGTTTGAATTAAGGCATCTTAATGACATGTATTTATGCTTGAAAAAAATTTCTGTTTTCCCTTTTGATGTTGCATGTATATAGCTGTCTGTACCAGCAGCCTGCAAACTAACAGGATATAAGCCCGACGAAGGCTGCAAGGCCGAAAGCTTGCTTATTTTTATTCATTTTTAGTTAGCCAATAAATGGTATCATCCTGATTTATAACTTCTTGCTTTTACTGATGGCTAACACGGTACAATACCCTACTGCAACTAATGTAACTTAATGACAGTATGTTTGTTTAGGCTGGAGTTCCTCTTTAACGACTGCAGTCATAAAACCCCTTAAAGGGACACTTGAGCCAGAAAAAAAGAGTTTTACTCACCTGGGGCTTCTACCAGACCCCTGCAAGCAGTCCTGTGCCCTCGCAGCCACTCACTAATCCTCTGGTCCCCCGCTGCCAGCTAGTTTCCTTTTTGCCGACAGGCCCGGCCACGTGTAGGTGAGTAAAACTCATTTTTTTTCTGGCTTTCTGGCTTAAGTGTCCCTTTAAAGAGGCACTTAAGTCACTAAAAAAAAGTTTTAATCACCTGGGGCTTCCCTCAGCTCCCTGCAGCTGATTGGTGCCCTCGCCGTTTCTCTCTGATCCTCCCGTCCCCGCCGGCGACTACTTCCGGTTTCGCCGTCAGGACCCGACTGGCATGGGAACGTGAGTGATTCTTCGCGTTCCCAGCCAAAATATCGCCCCCTATGCTGCTATTGCGGCCCCTTAGCGCACCTAGGCTGCAAAAAAGTGTCACATGTGGTATCGCCGTACTCAGGTGAAATAGTATGTGTTTTGGGGTTTACACATACCCATGCTGGGTGGGAGAAATATCTCTGTAAATGAGATTTTTTTGATTTGTTTACACACAATTGTCCATTTACAGAGATATTTCTCCAACCCAGCACGGGTATGTGTAATAATACACCCCGAAACACATTATACCACTTCTCCTAAGTGTGTCATTTTCCACTAACTATATGTGTGTGTGTATATATATATCATATATATATATATATATATATATATATGATATATATATATGATATATATATATGATATATGAGTGTCAACACTTCTCATGATCCCATCTTTTTGGATCATAAGAAGTGAAAATAAGTATTTTATTCAGAAGGAGGGCCCAAGTAATGGGGTTAACCTCCTTGCCGGTCTAAAAAATCCGGCAAGGAGGCAGCGCCGCACTTTTTTTAAATAATTTTTTTATAATTTTTATTTAGCTCGCTACATGATAGCCGCTGAGTGGCGGCATCCCCCTACCCACTCCGATCGCCTTCGGCAATCAGAGTATGCAGGAAATCCCGTTGAGAACGGGATTTCCTGCAGGGCTTCCCCGGTCGCCATGGCGACGGGGCGGGATGACGTCACCGACGTCATTGACGTCGGGACGTCATAGGGAATCCCGATCCGCCCCTCAGCGCTGCCTGGCACTGATTGGCCAGGCAGCGCAGGGCTCTGGGGTGGGGGGGAGCGACTCGGCGCGACGGATTGCGGCGGATCGGCGGCGGCGAGCGGAAGTTACAAGCAGCTAGCAAAGTGCTAGCTGCTTGTAACAAAAAAAAAAATTTATGCAAATCGGCCCAGCGGGGCCTGAGATATCCTCCTGCGCAGGTTACCCCGAGCTGAGCTCGGGATAAACCGGCAAGGAGGTTAATTGTGTGGGCTCCCAGCCTAATGTGGTGTTTTGGAATGCCTCTACATTCAATCCACACAATGGCCTCAATTCACTAAGGTTAACTCCTGTCTTTAATAACTCTTCTGAGCTGTTTTACAGTTAGCACCACGGTGATATAATTGTGATAACTGTAAAACAGCTCTGAAGAGTTATTAAAGACAGGAGTTAACCTTAGTGAATTGAGGCCATTAATGTCTCCAATCAGAATGCAGTAGAGAATTAGTGATTTGAAAAAAGTTCGAGGGTAAACAGGCTAATTCTGATAGAAGCACTGCCTGTTGAAAGAAAATGAACTGGTTATACTCTCTGCGGATAAAGGGGGAGGAATTGTAGTTCCGAGAAAGGATCAATATTTTGAAGCACTTAAGCTGGTCTATGAAGAACAAACCTATGAGAAATTACCAGGTAATCCAACATTAATATATAAGAGGGAATTGATGTTCTTATTGGATGCGGGGTTGTTACAGGGCCTTGTGTATAAGAGAGAATGTGATTTTCTGGCCACTTCAGCCCCTGTGATGTATCAATTACCTAAAGTACATAAGAGCATTACCAATACCCCTAGATGACCTATCCTTAGTGGAATGGGTTCCATCACCCATAGATTGGGTCAATATATAGACAGTAATTTGCAGTTCTCAAGTTACCACACATTTTGTTGGATACTAAGCATACCATTCAGCTGCTGTAAGAACTGAAAATTGAGGGGGATAGTTTAATGGCGACTACTGACATGAGCTCTCTATATACTAATATCCCCCATGAGGAAGGTATTGAGGCGGTTAGGACCATTTTACGTTGTGATAGTGATATGTCGGCTCTTCGGATAGAATTTGTTTAATCTCTTCTTGATTTTTGCCTGAAAATATTTTGTGGCATCCGAATCAGTTCTTCAGACAGATCTATGGTTGCGCAATGGCAGCTTCTTTTGCCCCTGGTCTGGCTAATATATATGTCCTTGTGGAAGGAAACGGCCATTAAACAGGTGGGCCTGTTTGGTGTTTTGGGAAAGGTACATTGATGACCTGCTTATTTTTTGGCAGGGGGAGGGGTTTGAACACTTTATCACAGAGATCAGTGGCCTATGAGATAGCATCAAACTCACAGTGGAAAGCAATAGGGTGAGTATTCATTTTTGGGATTTGGGGATTACACGAGATGGTCAAGGGGTTTGACACTAAATGCTTTTTTTAAAACCACGGACCGTAATGGATTTATTGACACCTGAAGTTGTCACCATCCACAGTGGTTAAAAGGGGTCCCAAAAGGTCAGTTTGTTAGGGTACGAAGAAATTGTTAAGATTTACAGGAATATTATGCACAATCTGAGATACTAAAAACCATGTTTGTAGAAAAAGGATACAGTAAAGCCCGGTTGTATAATGTACAATGTGAGGTTGGTGATATAAAAAGTGTTACGATACCTATCAACGGCGTGCTGAGCTCCCAACAAAGATCCTATCGCGCGCATGAGTGCATCCCCAGTAATATACAGGAAGTGGCTTTTACGGCACACGTACGTGTGCCAGTACGCGTTTATGCATGGGCGATCGCTGCTATGGATCTGCACGTACGCATGAATGCGCATGCACGAAACATATGCGCTAATTTTGTATTCTGTATTTAAGCAGGCTGCTGACTGGCATCCAGTGTTGTCACTTCAATACAGCTTGGTGCTAGTTTCACTTAAGCCTAATTTGTTTTGTTGATTACCTGTTGCCGACCTTGCCTGTTATTAGACCTCGTCTGCCCCGACCTCTGGCCCGTTACTTGTTCTGCTTGTCTGCTGCCTGCCTTCTGACCTCTGGCCTTTCCTCGACTACGCTTTGATACTTCCCACAATTGGATTTGGTTGTTCTCTCCGCCACCGGTGGGGCGATCCTGGGGACCGTGACCTGTTAACTACTAGGCAGCTTAAGTGTCCATTGCCCACTAGGGGTAGCGGCCCATCATCCCTTGCGGGGTGCGCTGGTGAAGACCCATAGTCACTTAGAGTCCGCGCTCTGGGAGAGCCCACGCTAACCATCAGTGTCGGGGTTAGCCGCTACCTGTCCGCCCACCATAACAGCAAGTGACAGCCAGAATGGAGTCCTCCGGAAGTACTCCATCTCCGCCTACCATGGAGGAATTATGCAATATGGTGTCCGATTTGCAAATCTCAGTACAGCAAGCCCGTCAAGGTTATGCTCAGCTGGGCGTGTCTAGACCCTGTCTTCTAGTCTGGTGTTGACTCCTTACTTACCAGTACCAGAACCAAAGATCCCATTGCCTGATAGTTTTTTTCTGGAGATTTCAAAAAGTTTCAACAATTTTGCAGCTCTTGCCTGTTGTACTTTTCTCTCAAACCTCGCAGTTTCATTAGTGACAAAGTTCGAGTTGGTACCATAATTTCACTACTCCAAGAAAAGCCACAGGCTTGGGCACTTCATCCCAGAGAGCAGCAAAGTGAGCATCTGGCCAGTACTGACACTCTTTTTAAGTCTTTAGCAGAGATCGATGATCCACGACGGGTTGCATCCGCTGAAACTGCTCTCAGAAATCTACAGCAAGGAAAGAGGCCAGTAGAAGATTATGTAGCAGAGCTTCGAAAGTGGAGCGTAGAGATGAATGGAATGACGCTACACTTAAACATCAGTTTTGTTTAGGCCTGTTGGAGCAGCTTAAGGATGAGTTGGCTCGTGTTGGGGTCCCTGCTAAGCTTCCTGAACTCATCTCTTTGGTCATCCAGATTGACAGATGTCTCGATGAACGTAGACTAGAAAGGTCTGGCTTGGTCCGTAATGTGTGGAATTCTGCTTCAGCCACCTTTGCATCTTCTTCTAGTCCTCCCATTGCGATCTCCACTAATTCAGCTCATAACATTCCTCGGAGTCCTCTGTCCTCCAAGGAAAGACAACGCAGACGTCAGGCTAATCTCTGCCTCCGGTCACTTTCTTTGAATCTGTCCTTTAAGGCCTACTGGTGAGGAGGATTACAATGGTTTTTTTTTTTCTGGGGTTCCTGGGCCGGCCTCAGCTGTTTACGTCTCTTGCTTTGTCTTTACAGGATGCAGAAAGAACAATTAACATCAATGCCATTAATGACTCTGGAGCTTGTCGCTGTTTTATGGACTCCAACCTGGCCCTTCTGTTATGGCTTCCTATGTATAGGCTTTATTCCTTAGGTTATGGCTACCTAATGGCCCATACTCATGGGGGACTTTTGTCGCCTCAACACGCGGCGCGCGCGTGTTGCGGCGAAAGGGCGCCCGTGAGTATGGGCCGCGCGCACCCCGAACTGTCGCCCGCAACGGGCGCGCACCCCGAACTGTCGCCCGTCGCTGATGTCGCCAGGCGATTGAAAAGTTCAATCGCCTGGCGACAGTCGCCGCCGCAACTCCGCCGCAGCTGTCGCTAGTCCGCGTGAGTACGCGGACTAGCGACAGCAACCTCCATTGAGGTATGAAGAGCTTCCGGCGGAGGGAGGAGGAACGTCGGCGACAGCTTCCGTCATGCCGCTGGTCCCTCTTCCTCGTGTGTACGCGGAGGGACCTGGCGAGGAGCTGTTGCCGGCCTGTCGCCCACACGCTCACGTGTGCTGGCGACAGGCAACATTTGCTGCCCGTGAGTATGGGCCATAAGGAATAAAGCCAAAGTTATCAACATCTGTTTAGCTGATGGTTTTACGATTAAAAATGGGACAATCTGTCAAGAGACTGCTCCTGGTTTTGTGACTTATGCCTCCGCACTCCAAATTTGTCACCTTTGACCTCATTCCATCTCTTTTGTATCCAATCATCTTTGGAATGCCTTGGTTGCAAGCCCACAATCCACTGATTGACTGGCATACTGGCAAGATCACTTTTTCATTCCAATATTGTGTTCAAACCTGTTTTGCTGATTCCAACTCTGTATCTTGTATTAAATCAGAGACTCTTGAACCAATTCCTCAAGCCTATAGAGACTTTGCTGACATCTTTGATAAGCGAGGGTCTGATAAACTCCCACCTCACAGAGTATAAAACTGTCCCATTGAATTAATAGCGGGTGCTGAAGTGCCTTTTGGTCGTGTTTATCCCGTGTGAACCTGGACAAGCTACGCTTAAAACTTAGATTGAAGAAAATCTCAAAAAAGGCTTCATCCATCATTCTACTTCACTTGCAGGAGCAGGAATATTCTTTGTGGAAAAAATCACTCTCTCCATCCCTGCATAGACTATCGGGATCTGAACAAAGTCACAGTTGGAAAATGTTATCCTTTGCCTCTTTTCCAGAACTTTTTCAGAGACTTGGATCCGCTCAAATTTTCGCAAAACTTGATCTCCAAGGGGCCTACAACTTAAACGGTATTAGAAAAGGAGATGAGTGGAAGACTGCTTTTTGCACCCACTACGGGCATTATGAATACCTTGTGATGCCATTTGGATTATGCGATGCTCTGGCCACATTCCAGTATTTTATAAATTATATTTTTCGAGATGTTATTGATCAATTGTTGTGATATACGTTGAGGACTTTCTTATTTTTTTTCTAACTCCGTTGCTGAACACGTGAGAAGAGTATTATCACGACTGTGTACTCATGGTCTGTATGCAAATCATGAAATATGTGATTTTGTGGTTCAAAATTTGTAAAAAAAAAATTCTTATTTTCTATGTGTAAAAAAACAAAACAAAAAAAAACAGAACATAGAATATAGACAAAATTGTCACAAGGAGAATAAGGAGCCAACTTTGGTAAAAAAAAAAAAAAAGCCTCAGAACCAAACAAACAGTACCAGTGTTAAATTGTCAAACAATGTGGGCTAACAATGGGTGCGCAAGCCCTGAACGCATATGTATGTTATCCTGCGCAACAGTAAGAACCAGTAACAAGAGAACAAAAAAAGGGGGGAAAAACAACCTAAAAATAACACAATTAAATCAAGATAATGGTCAGGGGAGAGGGGAAGGAGGGATGAATAGTCACTTGGAACACTAATGTACTCCAGAGGTTTACAACCAGTTATCTGGAGTATGCACTGTGGGAAATGGGAGGGGTACCAGGTTACCAGGGAAGGGAGAGCTGGCAAGGGAAGAGAACCATGGAGATCTGCACTATTAGGTGGGCAGAACCTCTGCTTAAAAGTAAGTAAGCCAAAGTTATAGAGAAGGAGAGAAGAGGGAGAAGAGAAAAAGTATAGAGAGCAAAGAAAAAAAGAGGAGAAAAAATAGAGTGTGGGGCGGGGGGACATCTCAGAGCCTAGCAATAAAATCAACCTCCATCCTCCTATCACACTTAATGACCTAATAGAGGAAGGTGAGGTCCTGCCCTGGCCTGTCCTTGCGGATAGGTATAATCTTTCATCCTGCAAGGGAAAGCGGAGATGCCGCCGCGGAGACAGGCGGCATGGCGGCTGTCTCCGCGTGTCAGCCGGTGGCCACTGCCGCGCAGTTTCATGCTGGTGATCTGCCTGGTCCTTCTATTGCACATAGATTGAGGGCTACGCACGCGCGCCAGGCGACAGGACCTTTATGCGAATAGAAGGGGAGTCAGCTGATCTGCCAAGTCAGCTGACTCCAACAGTACTTCGGATTGGCATAGTGGCTGGGGCGGCGCTGCGGAGCAACTTTGTATGTATAGGACCAGACTGTCAGTTGCTCCGTGTCTGCTGTTGCAAATGCTTACGTGTGAGCGCTCAGACCTTAGTCAGATCCCAAAGTGTGCTAGAACCAGCCGGAGCTGGGGATCCACACTTAGCCAGATTCTGTTGATAGCTTAAAGTACTAATTACATTGTATTATCTGTTATGACCTTCTGCTTTCATTGACTGTTCTCCTGCTTGCTGACCCTGTACCTCTGCCCTTCTGATTCACGTTGCCGACTCTGCCTGAACACAACACTGAATCAGCCTTCTGTCTTTGTATCTTATCTGTCCGTACGTTGCCTACTCTGCTTGTCTGACCTCTCTATCCTCGCCAGTGGACCTAGCCACTGGTGAGGGATCTGTAGCATTCACCTGCCCCTCAGGTGAAGCTTTATTGCAGTACTGTCTGTAACACCTGCTCCTCAGGTGTCCTATAGCTGTAGTATAGTCTTAATCACCTGCTCCTCAGGTGATCACCTTTTGCAGCACTGTTTGTAACACCTGCTTCTCAGGTGTCCACTGGCTACAGTACTGTCTTAATCACCTGCTTTTCAGGTGATCAACCTTGAAGCATTACCTGTAGCACCTGCTCCTCAGGTGTCCTTTAGCTGCAGTACAGCCGGACTCGCCTGCTCCTCAGGTGATCCTTGGCTGCAGCATTGTCTGTAGTCACCCGCTCCTCAGGAGACCTCATCTTCCTCATTACTGTTGCACCAAACACTACTCACATTGGTAGTCCAGTGTCTGGCTATACTAGCATTATTGGTGATTCTGCAGATCACCACATAATCAGGTATAGCGTCTGTATTATTGGTGATACTGCAGATCACCAATAATCAGAAAATCTGTTTAGCTGACAGTCTAGGCCTGAAAGATAAATCGAATTTAAACCGAAATCGTGATCACTAAGATCACAATTTCGGAATCGTCAAAGCGGCAATTATCACGATCACGTCATTTTCACATGGGGAAGTTTGAGGAATTGGCTTCAAACTTCCCCAAAGTCCCGGCGTGTGCGGCCCGCAGCATCAGCAGCGTTGGACATACCTTCCACACGAGTCCAACTCTATCTGTCCTCTATCGCCGTCTGCCGGCTCTTGTGCTTGTCATGTGATGTACAGGAACCTGGAGTTTTGCCAAACAGGAAGTATTCCATGCATTAGAGCCTGCAGGAGGTGAAGCGGATAGACTGGCATCGCTGGACTCGTGCAGGAAGCTATGTCTAGAACTGATGCAGGAGGCATATAGGAGGCAGAGTGGGCACAGAGACAGAGCGGGCACAAAGACACACAGGGGGCACAGAGAGAAACAGAGTGGGAAAAGAGACACAAAGGAGGCAAGAGAGAGACCCATAAGAGGTCAGACAGAAATCGCTCGATTCAATTTTTTCCTAAAATCTTTCAGGCCTAGCTGACACCAATCGTTACACATCCACAGATATATTTAGATATACGAGACATTTGAGACATTTCGTACAAAACTTCTTGAGAACTGGAGTCGACTTTGACCCAAACCCTATAGAAAAAAGGTTCCAAAACTATAATCATAACCCTGCGCTTATTTCTTTATTTCACTCTGCAATATGGTATGAAAAATTAGACAATGTTTCCTCTGCTATGATGAAATGGCAAGACAGGCTAGAAGACGTTTTGCCGATAGAGCAATGGGATAGCATTTGCTTAAATCTGGCAAAATCCTCCAAATGTTGTAATATTAAGGAAAGTAGTTTCAAGATACTATATGATTGGTACAGGACTCCTGCCCTCCTTTCTAAGAGGAATCTCATCCCTAGGGATAAATGCTTCAGAGGATGTGGTAGTCCTGCAGATCAGAAGCACTGCTGGTGGTCCTGCCCAGTAGTCCAAGACTTTTGGATTAAATGCTTTTATTTGGAGTCTTCAGTCCCAGATATAGATATACCCCCAGATCCTTGGCTGGCCTTATTCTGTAAAAGTGTCCCCTCCCTTACTAAATCTAAAAACAAGCTACTGGTACACTTATGCAACGTAGCCAAATCCAGTATAGCCAAGGAATGGAAATCTCCCTCTATACCCTACACGCCTCTCATTCATAAGATGACTGAATTCTATTGGATGGAGAAAATTACCTCTTCGTTATTGGGCCAGGATGATCATTATGATGAGATCTGGTCCCCTTGGTCGGTTTTCTTCCCCCATAGTGGTGCTTCTGATCTGAACTTCACACTTTAGTATACTTGCAACCTCTGACTGTTATAACAGGTGTGTTGTCTGAAAAGGCTCCTGTACGCTTAATAGTGTGACTTATCTTGTTTCTTTTTGTTTTGTCTTTTACTGCTCGACAATTTTGCATTGTTTGTATTTTTATGGTGTACTTCTGCTCAATTAACCTTTTGTTGAAAAAAAAAATCAACCTCCATCGTTGGATGTTCAAGTCGAATCCAGGGATCCCAAGTTTTTTCAAATTTCTTGTGGGTGTCCCGTAGGATACTAGTTAACCACTTACCGACCGCCCACTGCACAGGGGCGGCCAGAAAGTGGATCCCGCAAGGACCGCCGCATGTACAACTGGCGCCAGTCCTTGTACGGGCATGGGCGGAGCGATCACATCATCCGTGACGCGATCCTCCGCCGGGGATCGATGGCCGGGGATTTAGCCTCCAGCTCGCCGGCCACTTAGCAGCGCCGGTGGGCGGAGGAATACACATACCCGCCGATCCATGCGTATAATAGGCTTTGTAATATATACAAAGCCTATTATACAGGCTGCCTCCTGCCCTGGTGGTCCGAGGGACCACCAGGGCAGGCTGCAGCCACCCTAGTCTGCTCCCAAGCACACTGATTTACCCCCCCTGCCCACCCCCAGACCCCTGTTTGCACCCAATCACCCCCCTAATCACCCATCAATCACTCCCTGTCACGATCTGTCGACACTATTTTTTTTTATTCCCTTAACTGCCCCCTGCTCCCTCCTGATCACCCCCCCACCCCTCAGATTCTCCCCACACCCCCCCCGCCGTGTACTGTATGCCTCTATCCCCCCTGTAATAACCCACTGATCACCTGTCAATCATCCATCAATCACCCCCTGTCACTGCCACCCATCAATCAGCCCCTAACCTGCCCCTTGCGGGCAATCTGATCACCCACCCACACCAATAGATCGCCTGCAGATCCGACGTCAGATCACCGCCCAAGTGCAGTGTTTACATCTGTTCTCTACCCTAAACACCCACTAATTACCCATCAATCACCCCCTGTCACTGCTACCCATCAGATTAGACACTAATCTGCCCCTTGCGGGCACCCAATCACCCACCTACACGCTCAGATTGCCCTCAGACCCCCCCTTATCAATTCGCCAGTGCATTATTTACATCTGTTCTTCCCTGTAATAACCCACTGATCACCTGTCAATCACCCATCAATCACCCCCTGTCACTGCCACCCATCAATCACCCACTGTCACTGCCACCCATCAATCAGCCCCTAACCTGCCCCTTGCGGGCAATCTGATCACCCACCCACACCAATAGATCGCCCGCAGATCCGACGTCAGATCACCTCCCAAGTGCATTGTTTACATCTGTTCTCTACCCTAAACACCCACTAATTACCCATCAATCACCCCCTGTCACTGCTACCCATCAGATTAGACCCCTATCTGCCCCTAGGGCACTCAATCACCCGCCCACACCCTCAGAATGCACTCAGACCCCAGCCCTGATCACCTCGCCAGTGCATTGCTTGCATCTATTCCCCCCTCTAATCACACCTTGAGACACCCATCAATCACTTCCTGTCACCCCCTAGCACACCTACCCATCAGATCAGGCTCTAATTTGCCCCGTGTGGGCTCCTGATCACTCGGCCAAACCCTCAGGTCCCCCTCAGACCCCCTTCCGATCACCTCCCCAGTGCATTGATTGCATCTATTTTCCCCTCTAACCACCCCCTGAGACACCCATCAATCACCTCCTGACACCCCCCCCCCCCCCCTAGCACTCCTATCCATCAGATCAGGCCCAATACAACCTGTCATCTAAAAGGCCACCCTGCTTATGACCGGTTCCACCAAATTCGCCCCCTCATAGACCACCTGTCATCAAAATTTGCAGATGCTTATACCCCTGAACAGTCATTTTGAGACATTTGGTTTCCAGACTACTCACGGTTTTGGGCCCGTAAAATGCCAGGGCGGTATAGGAACCCCACAAGTGACCCAACTTTAGAAAAGACACCCCAAGGTATTCTGTTAGGTGTATGACGAGTTCATAGAACATTTTACTTTTTGTCAAAAGGTAGCGGAAATTGATTTTTATTGTTTTTTTTTTCACAAAGTGCAATTTTTCACTAACTTGTGAAAAAAATAAAATCTTCTATGAACTCGCCATACACCTATTGGAATACCTTGGGGTGTCTTCTTTCTAAAATGGGGTCACTTGTGGGGTTCCTATACTGCCCAGGCATTTTAGGGGCCCTAAACCGTGAGGAGTAGTCTAGAAAACAAATGCCTCAAAATGAGCTGTGAATAGGACGTTGGGCCCTTAGCGCACCTAGGCTGCAAAAAAGTGTCACACATGTGGTATCGCCGTACTCAGGAGAAGTAGTATAATGTGTTTTGGGGTGTATTTTTACACATACCCATGCTGGGTGGGAGAAATCTCTCTAAATGGACAATTGTGTGTAAAAAAAAAAAAAATCAAACCATTGTCATTTACAAAGATATTTCTCCCACCCAGCATGGGTATGTGTAAAAATACACCCCAAAACACACACTACTTCTCCTGAGTACGGCAATACCACGTTTGGCACTTTTTTGCAGCCTAACTGCGCTAAGGGACCCAAAGTCCAATGAGCACTTTTAGGCTTTACAGGGGTGCTTACAATTAGGCACCCCCCAAAATGCCAGGACAGTAAACACACCCCACAAATGACCCCATTTTGGAAAGTAGACACTTCAAGGTATTCAGAGAGGAGCATAGTGAGTCTGTGGCAGATTTCATTTTTTTTTTGTCGCAAGTTAGCAGAAATGGAAACTTTTTTTTTTCTTTTTTGTCACAAAGTGTCATTTTCCGCTAACTTGTGACAAAAAATAAAATCTTCTATGAACTCACCATGCCTCTCAGTGAATACTTTGGGATGTTTTCTTTCCAAAATGGGGTCATTTGAGGGGTATTTATACTATCCTGGAATTCTAGCCCCTCATGAAACATGACAGGTGGTCAGAAAAGTCATAGATGCTTCAAAATGGGAAAATTCACTTTTTGCACCATAGTTTGTAAACGCTATAACTTTTACCCAAACCAATCAATATAGGCTAAATGGTTTTGTTTTTTTATTAAAAACATGTTTGTCCACATTTTGCGTGCTGCATGTATACAGAAATTTTACTTTATTTGAAAAATGTCAGCACATAAAGTTAAAAAAAATCATTTTTTTGACAAAATTCATGTCTTTTTGATGAATATAATAAGAAGTAAAAATCGCAGCAGCAATCAAATGGCACCAAAAGAAAGCTTTATTAGTGACAAGAAAAGGAGCCAAAATTCATTTAGGTGGTAGGTTGTATGAACGAGCAATAAACCATGAAAGCTGCAGTGGTCTGAATGGAAAAAAAGGGTCTGGTCCTTAAGGGGGGGTAAAGCCTACAGTCCTCAAGTGGTTAATATTTAATCATAAGAGTCCAGTCTAGCTTTATCTTCCCCATAATTTACAGAGGTTTTCAGAATCATTTATTTCGCCAAGTACAACGGTGGTTGTACCCGGAATTATTTTTGGCACATACAGGGTCGGCGATGGTGCAGTAACAGCAACATTTTAGACATATACACGTAGTTGCAGAGATATACAAGCAGAGATCATAATACATTACATGTTGCACATTACACAATACATTTGACTAGATGGGTCCGTCTCAGTGCTATGTCGAGCAGAGCTGCCTGCTACACTCTGTGCTGCGCTCAACGGCTCTGCAGCACATTACAGACCCCCCACCGCATGTCTTGGAAAGTACAGGAGGAGAGAGGAGAATAGAAAAAAAGAAAGAGCGATAGGAGACAGAGAGGCCGAGGGTCCCCATTGGTGGAGAATAACAGTCCAGGCCATGCTTGCAGAAATGTAGTCCTTAGGTTTGCGACCTAGTCCGGTGCATAATTGTGCAAAGCGACAAGCATGGCCATGCCTCTTTCCCCATGGCCATAAATGCAAAGATTAGGCTCAGGTGGTCCGACATGGGAATGGCTGGCTGGATGTAGTGCAGTGCATCTAGGGAGTGAGGGAGGGCTGCAATGGCATTGCAGCCTGCAGTGGTGGCCTGAGATACAATGTCTTGGATCTTGGTTCGCCTGAGGCCTCTGTCTGCTGCTCGGCTGGCCTCATGGCAGGGCAGCTGCATGCTATTATAAGGGCTGCAGGCCAGCACTGGAGCGGTGGCTTGGCTCATGCATTGTAGCCAGTGTGTTGAGTGATGGTGCTGAACCCCCCCCCCCCCCCCCCGCGCGCGCGCACGTGTCCGCAATAATAACTGACCTGTTGTAACGGTGGCGGGGTTGTTTTCGTGGTCAGCGCACAAGACGCGCACTGACGCAATGAAAACCCTCCACCAGCGTATAATTTTGGGAAACCCAGGCTAGGTGCTATGCACCTGCAGAGGGCAATTCCCACCAGCAGATGGCGCTGTGGAGTGCAGGCGAACACCGCCGCTGCACAGCCACAGATGCCAGATGGGAATTGTACAGAACCCGATAAACGGGGCTGAAGAGCCCTTAAAGAGAGAGAGCACAGGCACAAGATGTATGTGTGTGCACCAAACTAGCCGCCACCCAGCGACAGTGAACACACAACAGCGGAAACTAAGTGGGAACGCAATCGTAAGATTGGCGATTGCCGATAGAGACACAAGACAGAGCAGGACAGCGCACAAGGGTAGCAAAGGCACAGAAAAGCATACAAAGAGAAAGATAAGGAAAATAACAAACACTAGCTGAACGCGTACACCGCACTCATTCGCAACAGTGCACGCGTTCGTGCGCGGTCTCCGCGTGTTACGCACAACAGAGACAAGCACGCCTAACTAACCAAAGACAGACAAACACGAAACAAAGAACGCGAGCGCTTGCTTAACGGTTACCTCACCGAGCCTACAGCAAGCGTTCGTATCAAACAAGACAGACACACGAAAACAGGGACAAGCGAGAGATGGGATCCACAGCACTAGCGAAAGTGGCTAGCGCGATCCAGGTACAGAGTAGCAGAACAGAAGGATCCACAGCACTAGCGGAAAGTGGCTAGTGCGATCCCAGGAGACAGAACAGAAGGATCCACAGCGCTAGGGCGAGTGCGATCCAAACACACGGCAGACAGAACAGATGAGGTAGGCAGAAACAACCGCTGTTCCAACCTACACTCCAGACTAAATCAGAAGGATCCACAGCCGCTAACGCTAGGGCTTGTGCGATCCAAACACAAGACAGACGGAACAGGCAAAACAGATAATGCAATCCTAACTGCACTAGGGAAACTGCCTAGTGCATTCCTACGAATTACACTAAGATAACTTTAACAAACGGGAATGGCTAACACTCCAAGAGTGTCCATCAGGAACAGACCATGAAAGGGAAATGTCCAGCAATGCATTCTGGGAGCAGAATGCTTTTATAGTGCCAGTCATCAAAAGAAGGCAGGTAAGGGATTTGCATGACTAATGTATGCAAATTCCTCAGCAACACAAGCTGCACAACTGACAGAAGGTCTCCTTTCCAGAGTCCTGCAGCATGCAAACCTAAACAATGGTCAAAAGGCTGAGCGGATTCTCACACCTGTCCAGAGATACGTGCACATTGGCAGCGGTTACAGCTGGCCCGTCCTAAATGGAGACCTGACCTGAATGGCTGTGGGGAGAAGAGGCATGCCCAGCGGCAGGCAGAGAGACGACACCAACTCTGATGGAGTGGGAGCCGGAGGGAGCTCCCGCCATGGCGAGTCTGATACAGCTGCTCCTGCCATGCTGGCGGCGTCCCGGTCTCCTCAGCAGCGGCGGTACAGTAGGCCACGTGATCCGCAACACGTGGACGCTGAGCTCAGGGACGGCTGCTCTCCCGGGCGTCTGCCACGGTGTGATGGGGAGGTGCTGCCGATGGTCTTGTCTGGGTCGAGGGTCCTGGAGAGCCGGGCCTCAGCGGCGATGCAGCTGGTGTGGAGTCTGGATCCACTGCGGCTCCAGCGTCAGCGGTCATCACGTGGGGTGAACCAGCTGAGTCTCGCAAATGGCGAGCAGGTCCTCAGAGCGAGCACCGGGGAGCCGGAACCTGGGTAGCCAGCACACTGCACTGATGGAGTGGTGGAGCTGGAAGAAGCTCTTGCAGTGTGCTATGGCCAGGAGGGGACTCGAGAAAATAGAAAAAAAAAGCGATTACAGCCGGAGCCCTGTGGCCATGGCTACCTATCTCGGCGCCATCTTCCGATTTTTAGCGATGGTCATGGTGGCTGAAGAGAATATTAAGGAGGCCAGTTTATTTTGAAGAGTGGTTAGCGGTTATATTTTTGCATGCTACAGTGCTTGCTAGGGGCTCTTAGGGATAGATTTGGGGAAGAGAGCAGACAGAAGCTTATAGACCTGGCTCCAGAACCTAATAAGGCGGAGACGGGACCACCAGGTATGTAACATGTCCCCAATTACCCTGCATCCCCTAAAACAGAAGGGGTTGACTGAGGGGAAGACTTTGGCTATCCTGGCTGGGACCAGAAACCATCTGGTCTTAAGTTTGTAGGCTGCTTCGTTCGTATGTAGATTATTAGAGCAGCTAGAGACCCTGTGCCAGATATCCACCCAGTCTTCCCTGTCTCTGGATTCTGAAAGTCAGTGTCCCACCCAGTGACATAAGTATGCTGAAGTGGTCGTTCAGGTCGTGTGAGAAAAGAGTAGATCGAGGAAATTAATACATGAGCATTAGGGCAGCGGAGGCAGATGTTTTCATATGGGGTGAGATTTAATGGGGAATATTTATTTATTTCTTAGTGTAGTGATCCAATGTCTAATCTGAAGAAAACAGTAAAACTATTTGTGGGGGTTTAGAATTTCTCTTGAAGATCAGACCATGCATAGATTCCCCTGTGGGTAAGAAAATGGGTTTTGTGTTAGACCATGGTCGGCCCACCAAGCGAATGCTCCAGGGTTATCTAAACCAGGTGAGAAAAGAGGGTTGAGGGCAGAAGGGGAAAGTGAGAGGATTGTAATTTTGCTGAGTACCGTACTGCATCCCACACTTGCAGGCTATGCAATAATGGAGGGCTAATCGTGGAGCGGGAGGGGGGCTTGATTTGCGAGGGAGCCCAAGGAGAGTGCCAGGAAGCAGGGGTGTGTGGTCAGGGATTTCAAGGAGAACCCAAAGGGGGGGTGTTTTAAGATTGAAAGAGTCGTGTCAGTTGGCTTATGGCCGCTGCTTGGTAATAAGAGCAAATTCGTGGGACGCTTAAGCCACCCTCGAGTTTGTGAGCAAACAGGGTTGATTTTTGTACTCTAGGACCTTTGTGGCCCCAGATGAAAGACATAATCCTGTTCTGGAAAATGCGGAAATAGTGGTCAGGGTTTGGAAATGGAGGAGTTTGGGTAGGGAGGACATCGTGTTTGAATTAATTTTGCCAAGCCATGATAATGGGGCTGTTGACCAATTATTTGACAGGGCTGATGGTAATTTTAAAAGAGGGGGGATAGTTAGCTGAAAAAAGAGGCATGGGAAGGGGGTTAAAGTAATGCCTAGGTTGGGGAGTGCCTCGACCTACTGGAAGGGGCTTATCTCTTTAAGGGTTTCGCGATGTTGGGGTTCTACTGAAATGCACATAGCTTTAGATTTCCCGGCCTTAATGCGCAAGCCAGATATTTTAGCAAAGTGTTCAAAAGCTTTGAGGGCATTCGGTATTGAGATATCGGTCTTGTGCCCCTCTTGATCGGGAAAACATATGAGCTGTGTGCCGAATACCTTACAAAAGCTGTTGGGTGAGAGCACATGCCCTCGATCCAGTTCAGGTAATATGAGTCCAGACCCAATCTACCCAGGGTGTGTTTATAATATGCCCAGGATAGGGTATCAAAGGCCTTATAAATGTCTAGTGCCAGTGCTACTCCAGGAATGTTCTGACACTGTAAGTAGTGCGTCAGGAGTATAGCTCTCCTGGTACCATCTTCTGCTTGGCGTCCTGGGACAAACCCTACTTGGTCTCTATGTATGAGGGCAGGGAGGACTTTATTAAATCTCGGGGCCAGTATTTTCCCCAACATTGTGTGTGTGTGTGTGTGTGTGTGTGTGTGTGTGTGTAGTTCCAGCCAGGCATGCTCAAATGTGCCCAAATTCGAATCGGGCAAATTCGAATTCGATCGCGATCACCGAATTCGGGAAAAAAATTGTTTGCGCAAATTTGGATGCGTTTTTTTTTTAAAGGGAAATCACATTTAAATAGGTGTAATTAAAAAAAAAAAAAAAATGTGATGGAAAACTTTTTTTCTGCATTTCTTGTTTATTCTTCTTCACCTTCTTCTTTTTGTTCTCTACATCTTTTTCTTCACCGTCTTCTTTTTCTGTTTTACCATCCTCTTTTTCGTCATCAATCATTATTATCATCTTCATCATCTTCTTCTTCACTGGCATCTGGTTCTTCAAGTTCTTCTTCTTCAATTGGTTTTTCATCTTCTTTTTCACCTGGTTCTTCGTCGTCTTCTTCTTCAATTGGTTTTTCATCTTCTTAAAGCGGAATATAACCCTGCATTTCAACTTTGCTCTAAAACATTATTTACAGTATATTATATGCAACCAGCATTTTTTTTTTACTAGTCCAGCATTGGAAGGGTTACACAGTGCTTTAAAGTTCCTGGAGATTTCTGCAGACGCATCCGAAGCTGACATAGATCCATTTTGTTTACATAAATGTATCTAAGTGTTGAATGTGACTCACTCTCTCTGACTGAGAAGGAGCTGGAGGACAGCCAAAGAGTGTGTAACATTTCTCAAAAGATACATTTAACTAAATAGAATGTAACAATCTGAACTTCTGCATATCTCTCCGGAGCTTTAAACCTCTGTGTTTAACCCTTCCAATGCTGGTCTAGTAAAAAAAAAATAATGCTTTTTGCATATAATATGCTGTAAATAATGTTTTAGAGCAAAGTTGAAATGCAGGGTTATATTCCGCTTTAACCTGGTTGTTCTTAGTCTTATTATTCTCCTTCTTCATCATCTGGTTTTTCTTCTTCATCATCTGGTTCTTCTTATTCTTCTTCAATCATATGGTTCTTCTTCTTCTTCAATCATCTGGTTCTTCTTCATCATAATTATCTAGTTCTTCCTCCTCCTCCTCCTCTTCCTCTTCTCCCTCTTCCTCCTCTTCCTCTTCTTCCTCCTCTTCTTTTTCTTTTTTCCCTTACAGAACTCTACTGTTGTAAAAACACCAACACCAGCATAACTAAATTTGGGGCGTAATAGCTAGTGGCGCATGGCAGCAGTGCATAATTTTTTGAACCCTGGCAATGCAAACACAGATAGCAAGTAGAGGAGGAGTGACGTTTGGCAGCAGGCAATGCAACGGGGCCATGGAACTTAGCGTTGGTACCACGGCTGTATATGAACACCAAGATCAGGAGATTCCGGACAGCAGTCGTAAAGCCCACATTGTGTCCAATGCACAACTGGGACAGCACAGTTTGCAACCCAGAAACCTCAGAATTTTTTTTTTTTTTTTTTACACAACAGTATACAGTTATTGTAGTGGCATAATAGCTAGTGGAGCATGGCAGAAGCGCATAATTCTGTGGACCCTAGCGGTGGGAACACAGATAGCAGGAGGATAAATGCAGCAGCAGCAGGAGGAGTGACGTTTTGGCTGCAGGCAATGCATTCTGTGGACCCTAGCGGTGGGAGCACAGACAGCAGGAGGATGAAAATCAGCGCTGCGTAATATGTTGGCGCTTTATAAATACAATAAATACATAAATAAATTCATAAATAAATACAGCAACAGCAGGAGGAGGAGTGACGTATGGTAGCAGGCAATGTATTCTGTGGACCCTAGCGGTGGGAGCACAGACAGCAGGAGGATGAAAATCAGCGCTGCGTAATATGTTGGCGCTTTATAAATACATAAATAAATTCATAAATAAATAAATACAGCAACAGCAGGAGGAGGAGGAGTGACGTATGGCAGCAGGCAATGTATTCTGTGAACCCTAGCGGTGGGAACAGACAGCAGGAGGATGAAAATCAGCGCTGTGTAATATGTTGGCGCTTTATAAATACAATAAATTAATACATAAATACTATAGCAGCAGCAGGAGGAGGAGTGACGTGTGGCAGCAGCAGGCATGTCACGGGCCATGGTACCTAGCGTTAGTACCACAGCAACTAATGAAAAACCAGGCCAAATTATCAGGACCCAGGGACTGAAGGTTGATGTCAAACAATAATTCCCAGACACCTCATGTCGTCCTCTCGCCGACAACAGGTGCCTGGAACGTGCCTTCAATCCAGGCCTGGTTGATCTTCAAAAATGTCAGTCTGTCCATGCCCTCTGTGGACAGACGAGAGCGCTTCTCGGTGACCACGCCACCGGCCGCACTGAAGCACCTCTCGGACAGCACGCTGGAAGGGGGGCAAGACAGAACTTCCAGGGCGTACTGCGCCAGCTCACTCCAGATGTCCAAGTTCTCCACCCAGTACTCCATGGGGTCCACAGGATCCTGGCTGCTGGTGTCAAGCCCACTGAAGGACCCCATGTAGTCGGCCATCATCCGGGTCATGTGCTGGCTGTGACTTTGAGAGGAGGTGGCTGCTGCACGCACCTCTTCTCTCGGCTGCTCTACCGTCATGTAGAGCGCCTTAGTCAATGACAGCAGGTCTTTTGGGCACCTGAAGCGGCTGCTGGCTGCAGGCATCGGCCACTGTGCTGGCTGGACAGGGACAAAGGGGTGGAAGGCTGGGGGAAGGCTTCCTCCAATCGCCAAACAAGGATCTCCTGCAACTCCCTTGTTCGCTGCTCACGGTCTCTAGCAGGCAGAAACTGAGCCCATCTCCCCCTCAGCTGTGGGTCCAGGATCATGTTGATGCAGGCGTCCTCCCTCGCTTGCATCTGCTTGACCCTGGGGTCTGTGTGCAGGCAGCGCAGCATGTGCGCTGCCATGGGGAACAAGGTGGCCTGTCCAACAGAGACATCAGGGTCAGCGTCGTCCTTCTCCTCCTCTCTCCACCCTCGCACCACTGCTTCTGCGCTCCCCTGTTCCCCCTCAGCAGCAACGTACAGCACCTCCAACTCCTCATCCTCCTCCAGGGACTCAAATACCTGCGCAGCAGTGGACTGCGCAGCTGCTTCAGGGCCTCCTCTCCCAAATCCACCAAATCGCCAAGTGCCCTGTCCAGCAGACAAACAAAGGGCACTCACTGGCAGAGGGATGCCCGTTGTTCGCTCACCAGGTTGGTTCCCTGCAGGAAGGGAGCCAACACCAAGCAGATCTGCTGCATCTGCCCCCACTGTGCGTTGGTGAGGATCTGGAGTTTGATGGTGCCGGCGTGAGCGCCATCCACGATGTAGTGGTTGACAGCCCTCCTCTGCTCAACCAGCCGCTCCAACATCGCCAGGGTGGAGTTCCAGCGAGTTGGCACATCGATGATGAGGCGGTGTGGTGGCAGGCCCTCGCGCTGCTGAATGTTTGCCAGTTTTGCTGCGTGAGCGGCGGAAAGTGCGCACAATTTTCCGCGCCGCTTCTAACAGCTCCTCCATCCCCTGGTAGGTGCGCATGAACTTTTGCACCACCAGGTTCAGGACGTGGACCAAGCAGGGGACATGGGCCAAGTTTCCCATGCTGATGGCAGCCAGCAGGTTGGCAGCATTGTCGGACACCACCATTCCGACTCTGAGGCCTCTGGGGGTCAGCCACGTCTTCTGCTCCCTCAGTTTGAGAAGGACGTTGGCTGCCGTCAGTTGGGTCTTCCCAAGGCTGATCATCTCCAGCAGTGCTTGGCAGTGGCGGGCCTTCACGCTGCTGTTGAGATGGGTTCGCTTGCCGGCGGGAGCTGCTGCTTCACCACATAGCAGGCGACTGGTGCCGCTGATGCGCCCGAGGATGAACCTGCTGCTTCCTCGCTCGGGAATTCCACCAGCCTGACCCAGTGGGCTGTAAAGGACAGATATCGGTCTGTCCCAAAACGGCTGCGACACGAATCCATGGTGACGTGGAAGCCCACATTCGCCATGGCAAAGCGGTGCAGTGCTGGAATCGCCGTGCGGGAAAAATAGTGGCGGCTGGGGACTTACCACTCCAGAATCCCAAACTGAAGCAGCGCTCTCATGTCACTCCCCTCCTGCACAAAGGAATATGGCAGGAGCTGGGAGCACATGGCCCGGGCAAGCAACCCGTTCAGCACCCGGATGCGCCTGTTGGTGGGAGGCAGCACCTTGGTCACACCGGGGAATGACTCGCTGAGCAGCGTTTACCTGCACGGGAGGATGATGAGGCCACTGTGGAGGGAGCTGATGAAGCTACTGAGGACTGTCTGCCCGGGGGGGGGGTGGAAGGGGGGGTTTGAACAGTGAGTTGCTGCTGCTGCTGTGCTGCTGCTGGATGGGCAGGAGGGTGGGATGCTGCTGCTGCTGAGGTCTGTGCAGTGGCTGTCTGGCTCTGATCACTGCCTGCGCCACTGTGCGTCAGCTTCTCAAACTCACTAAAGTCCTCAAAATGTCTGCTCTGTAAGTGGGTCTGCAGGCACGAGGTACTCAACTTGTGGATATCGTGACCTCTGCTGAGACTGACACCGCAATTGTTGCAAATTGCATGGGTCTTGTCCACTGTGCGGCCAGACTGGGGGCTTCAACTTGCCCTTTGAGCTTGAGGGCTGGGGATTTTTTGGACCTTTGGAGGATTGTGGTTTTGGTTTTTTTGGTTTGGTTGGAGGTTTGCTGCGGGTGGTGGTAGTGGCCGAAGCAGCAGGCTGTGGCTCCTGCCTTCCACGCCCTGTGTTGGCCGCCTTGCTGCTGCCGCGCCTCTGCGGCGGAGACGCCTCCTCCGATGACGAGCTGACTTCAACCAACTGTGCTGGTTGTACTGGTGGTGCATAGGAAGGATCCAGCTGCACATCATCATCATCCCCAAACATCTCCTCTGAGCCCGCCTCAATCAACTCCTCTACCCCAAAATCCCCTGCGTCACGCCCCTCCTCATCAGCGCCAACAACAAACTCCTCCACCTCAAACTCCTCCTCCTCCTCGCATGTCCCCATCATCTCCTCAAACTGCTCCACAACATCCCTCAAAGCGCTTGCTGTCCCTGGGGGTGAAGAGCGAGCTCAGTGAGAGCAGGCTGGTCCCTGGGGTCACCGTGACCATGACCTCAAGCGGTGGTGGAGGCCTGCTGCGGACCGGAGTGATGGTGGTGGTGGCGCTGGCCTCGCTGGCGCTGAAGGTCTGGCTGGAAACTTTGGCTTTCTCCTCCGCCATCAATTCCACCACAGCCTCTGCTTGGCTCTCCGCAATGGGCGGGGGGCGACAACCCGTCTCAAAGATGAGCGCAACACGCTGGTGTTGTTGCGCCTCTGCTCCCTCCTCCACAACTCTGCGGTCAGTGGCTGGCGGCGGACCAGTCACAAACCTGCTGCTGCTGGCAGTGGCTGTTGCAATGGCGCTTCCTGTCCTGCTGGTGCCTCGCCCTCTACCTCTGCCAGTCATTGTGCAATAATATAGAAATACAATAAAAAAAATAAAAATAAAATTATATATATATATATATATATATATATATATATATATATATATATATATATATATATATATATATATATATATACGGAAAGGGTGTAAACTTTAATAAAGTCTGGGTTGGGGGTGACTGGTGTTGAGTGACAACAAAAAATGAAATTTTTTTTTTAATTTTTTTATTTAAATTGACGCAATCAATCAATAGGGTTGGGCAGATGACTGTCACAACGCCTGCTGGTCTGTGAAGTAACTATTATTTATTACACAGTACAGAAGCTAATAAACTCACAGACAGTAGAAATTAACTGAACGGGTAGTAGTAGTACGCAACCAACTATAAATCGCTAGTGTACTACACAATAACTAAGTCGTGTGCCAGACAGTGGGTGACAAAGTCGGTCACACACGGTCGGAGGCAATCAGTCAATAGGGTCGGGCAGATGACAGTCACAGGTCACAACGGATGCTGGCCTGTGATGTAACTTTTATTTATTACACAGTACAGAAACTAATAAACTCAAAGACTAACAGTAGAAATTAACTGAACGGGTAGTAGTATGCAAGTAATTATAAATCCCTAGTGTACTACACAATAACTAAGTAGTGTGGCAGACAGTGAGTGACAATTAGTCGGTCACACACGGTCAGAGGCAATCAATCAATAGGGTCGGGCAGATGACTGTCTCGCAGATCACAACAGATGCTGGCCTGTACACAGTCAGTAATTAACTATTAACTAACACAGTACTGAAGCTAATAAACAGACTACAGCAGTACAATACAAATTAACTAAACCAGTACTAGTAAAAAACTAACTATAATCCCTAACCTACTTAAGCTACTAGTAGGCTAAGGCTGCCCTAGGCTAGCAGGCCTAGCCTGCACACAGACTAACACTAGCCTAGCACAGTACACTATAAACTAGCTGACTACAAACAGTCAAATTACTATCTAAGTATATATGAGTACAATAGAAGTGTTTAGGAAGTGATTAGGCTGCAAAACGCTAGGTTTAGCACAAGAAAAAAGCACTTGCTCAGACGCAGCAGCGCTGGAGATGCTCTCAGTACCACACAAGTCACACAGCAAGGACGGGGCTCCACAAGATGGCCGCCGCCTTATATAGAGGGGAGCGCCAGGCTCCCCTCCTCTGATTGGTTGCTAGGGTTGCCAGGGCCTCGTCTGGAGGACTTCTGATTGGCCCAATGACGTCATCCCCGAATACTGAAGCCGAACCTCGTGATCACCGCGTCATCCGGCCGAATTAGAGTGCGACTATTCAGGTACCTTCGCATTCGAATTCTGCAACTTCTGGTTCGACTTCGGCAACGCTGAAAATCTACCCGAATTTTCGGGTAGATTCGCATTCAAGAGTCCTGATGAGCACCCCTGGTTCCAGCTCTTATTTCGGTAAAACAATTGGCCAAGGTTAGGTCTGATGTTTTCAGAATATTGGGCTTAAAAGCTGTCAGAGCCAGGGGTTTTATTAACTTTTGGAGTTTTAATATAGCTGATTGGACCTCGAGGGCTATGATAGGGGGCACTTAGACAAGTCCCGGTTTCTTGGGTGAGTCTAGAAAGAGAAATCTGAGATTTTACACTCGGTAGCTTTAGATGTGTTCGAATGTAGGTTAGAAAGGAACCTAGCAAAAATATTCACAATTTTGTGGGGATTGGCGGTGGCCTGACTAGAAGGGTCTCAGACATTGAGCACATTGGGATGTAGAGGATGATTTTTCAGGCATTTAGCTAATGGGTCAGAAGTCTAGTTCTGTTGGGCCCGGTCTCTGGTAAGTCTGTTAATGCGCGAAGTGGTTTTGTTTCCATTCCTGTTCTGCCTTGTCTTGTTTGAAGGAAATTTCTTCAAGTTTAAGATTCCTTTGCTGCTTAAAGGGACTCCGAGCAGTGCAGAAACTATGGAAAGATGCATATCATTTTAAAGCTCTCTTTCTCCTCTTTCCAATGATATATAAACCACCACCCTACGTCTTTTAGTTTTCGCTATTTTCGCGATTGAAATTGCCGCGGCCGCGATTTCGATCGCGAAAATAGAGAAAACTAAAAGGTGTAGGGCAACGATTTAGGTGTCGTCAGAAAGAGGAGAAAGAGAGCTTTAAAATGATATCCATCAAGCCATAGTTATATTGTATTACACAGGACGACACTTTCCCCAGTGTCAGCAGCTCCATTCTGCAGAATGCAGCTGTTGACTTTGACAAAAAGTAGCCCTGTGTAATACAATATAACTATGGAAAGATGGATATCATTTTAAAGCTCTCTTTCTCCTCTTTCTGACGACACTTAAATCGTTGCCCTACGCCTTTTAGTTTTCTCTATTTTCGCGATCGAAATCGCGGCCGCGGCAATTTTAATCGCGAAAATAGCGAAAACTAAAAGGCGTAGGGTGGCGGTTTATATATCATTGGAAAGAGGAGAAAGAGAACTTTAAAATGATGTGCATCTTTCCATAGTTTCTGCACTACTCGGAGTCCCTTTAACCACTTGCCGACCGCCCACTGTAGATTGACGGCGGCAAAGTGGCACGCCCAGGACCACCTAATGCCATTATGCGTTGGGTCCTGGGACTCTTCTGTGCCGGGGATCGCGCGCAGTGATGCACGCGCATCCTCCGGCAATAGGCTCCACCCACCCGCGACATCAACCTGCCGGCCGATTGGAAGCACGGCGGGTTGTTAACCCCTGGATCGCCGCATCTAAAGCCTATAATACGCTTTGTAATGTATACAAAGCGTATTATACAGGCTGCCTCCTGCCCTGGTGGTCCCAGTGATCGAGGGACCACCAGGGCAGGCTGCAGCCACCCTAGTCTGCACCCAAATACACTGATCTGCACCCCCTGCCCTCTGATCGCCCACAGTACCCCTCAGACTCCTCCCTGCCCACCCCCTCAGACCCCTGTTTGCACCCAATCACCCATCAATCACTCCCTGTCACTATCTGTCAACGCTATTTTTTAGATTAACCCCATAACTGCCCCCTGGGGGCTCCTGATCACCCCCCACACCCTCAGACCCCCCCCCCCCCCCCCCGTGTACTGTATACATCTATCCTCCCCTATAATCACCTGTCAATCACAAATCAATCACCCCCTGTCACCACCTGTCACTGCTACCCATCAGAAAAGACCCTAACCTGCCCCTTGCGGGCACCCATTCACCCGCCACACCCTCAAATAGCCCCCCAGACTCCCTCTGATCAACTCGCCAGTGAACTGCTTGCATATATTCTCACTTGTAATCACCTACTGATCACCTATCAATCACCCTGTCACCCCCTGTCACTGCTACCCATCAGATCAGACCCTAATCTGCCCCTTGCGGGCAACCAATCACCCGCCCACACCCACAGATAGCCCCCCCAGACCCGCTCTGATCAACTCACCAGTGCATTGCTTGCATATATTCTCCCTTGTAATCACCAACTGATCACCTATCAATCACCCCGTCACTCCCTGTCACCACCTGTCACTGCTACCCATCAGATCAGAGCCTAATCTGCCCCTTGTGGGCACCCAATCACCCGCCCACACCCTGAGATAGCCCCCCAAACCCTCTGATCACCTCCCCAGTGCATTATTTACATCTGTTCTCTTCTCTAATCACCCATGAATCACCCACTGTCACCACCTGTCACTGCTACCCATCATACCAGACCCTCATCTGCCCCTTGCGGGCACCCAATGACCGGCCCACACCCCCAGATCGCCCTCAGATACCCCCGATCACCTCCCCAGTGCATTGCTTGCATCTATTCCCCCCTCAATTCACACCCTGAGACACCCATCAATCACCTCCTGTCACCCCCTAGCACACCTACCCATCAAATCAGGCCCTAATTTGCCCCGTGTGGGCTCCTGATCACTCAGCCAAACCCTCAGACCCCCTTCCAATCACCTCCCCAGTGCATTTATTGCATCTATTCTCCCCTCTAATCACCCACTGAGACATCCATCAATCGCCTCCTGTCACCACTGTCACCCTCTAGCATTCCTGTCCATCAGATCAGGCCCTAATCTGCCCCCCTGCGGGCTTCTTATCACCCGGGCAAACCCTCACCCGCCCCACCGCAGTGACAGAATTTTTTTTTCTGATCACTGCTGGTACGACTTAATTGTGGCGAGACCAACCGTTATGCCACACAATACGCAACCGCCAATCCAAGAAGCTACTATGCCCAGCCTTTACGGTGGAAGCCACTCCAAGATTCCGAACGTAACATTTTTGGGGGCCTTCTCCTTAACATGGGTCTAGTCAAAAAGAATGTATTGCGGTCTTATTGGTCTACGCACCCAATACATCACATGCCCATGTTCTCTATAAAATCCCATGTTCTAATAAAATCTTCTATGAACTCACCATACACCTAACTGAATACCTTGGGGTGTCTTCTTTCTAAAATGTAGTAGCTGTGGTTGTGGCACACCTTACCCCAAAGTGTGGGTGCAAAGCCTAGATGGTGCTAAGCCCAAGCACCACAGAAATCAATAGTTCAATAAAGTTTAGGCTAGCACACCTGCTTCAAAGTGCAATCGTTCTCCTTTATTGCTCCATCAACACAAAGATTGACAATTGTTTCGGAGCCACGGCGGGTCTCCTTCCTCAGAATGTGCAGACAAACAATACACCAAAAAGTGCTCAAAACATATATACCTTAGGGTAAGTAACCACCCATGACAATCATCCAAGAACATAGTCCCTCCCCTTCAGCTGTCTACATCACAGGCATATACATATGTAAACAGTCATATCTCATGCAATACATACAGGAGTCTATGCACCATCCAGTTCATTATATTGCATATACATTACATGTATTGTAAAAACCATCTTATCATTAATGTATCCAATAGATTGCTTATTCCACTACTAATCTCACCACAGTTGATGCTGTCAATCCATTGTCAGGTAGGCGGAAACTTCTGCCATTTGAACCTAATAGGTCCCCGAATTCGCGCCACGGCTACCTTAGCCGTTACCGAGCGCTCCGTATGACTGCCCCATACCCTCGTCGCTTCCTGCCTCACTTCCGCTGGGCGCTGTGCGATCAGAATGTCACATCCGCCCAGCGCGTTGCTATGCCAACCTGCAACGCGAACGCTTAGACGCGTCTAAAACGTACGCATGCGCCGTCGGCACCGTCCGTCACCCGGGGTACAGACGGCGCCAAAGCGTCAAGAAATACGACTGGAAAACGCGTATATCTCGCCGGCCAACTCTGGCTCTCATGCGAGTTTTGACGGGGAGCAAAGTATCAGGTTGCCAAAGCAACCTGAAATCACATGTCTCCCCTATGATGGATGCAACAAGCGACCATCCGAGGGAGCATGCTCACGAGTTGACATACATCAAAGTGGTTGTTAGTGTGCCAGCCCTTCTACTCCAAAATGCCTGTGGACAAAATACAGGTTAAAGGGAAGGGAAGCAAAAGGCAACAAAAATTAAAATAAAAGTAATAAAGAGGGGACAAGAATAGGAAGGGACAAGAATGGGATGCGAAATAGAAAAGAAAAAAAGGGAAAAAAAGAAAGAAAAGAAAAAGGAAAAGAAGGGGGAAGATTGTCAAATGAAAAAAGTGACATATTACACCATATTAACCATGATCGTGCAGCCTCACATATTCTTTGGATCTGATCAGCAGTCCTTTACAATCTACCCTTTTCCCGACCTGTCATATACCCCTCCATCCCTATCTTTCACTAAGGAAACAATTCATAGAATTGTATTGATTGAGTCCTCGAGGAGATACTGTGTCTAAAGTATAGATCCAGTATGCCTCATTTTGAAGTAACAGTTTATCTCTGTCGCCACCACGTCGTGGTTTTTTAACACAATCAATGACCAGTCCTCTCAGGTCGGTGGGGCAGTGCCTCATGTTTGCAAAGTGGACAGCCACTGGTTTATTGACATCTAGAGTTTTGCCTTTTTTCAAAGCTTCAATTGCTAAGCGAATGTCACTCCTATGATGTTGGAAGCGTACCTTAAAAGCTCCAGTAGTCTTGCCGACGTAGGCCAGTCCACAAGGGCACTGCAGCATATAAGTGCAATAGTCCGTGTTGCAATTGTAATATTCCTTTAGGTAGTGTCTTTTTCCAGACCTGGGGTGTAAGAAATATGTGCCAGTGATCAATGCATTACAGACATTACAATTAAAGCATTTATAACAACCCTTTCTGTTAGAAAAAGTGTGCGGTGGCCTCTCATATTTTGCTACGGGATCTGCTTGTACCAAAATGTCTCGTATACTTCTGCTGGACCTATACGAAAATAAAGGTGGGTCATGCAATATGGGATTTAACGTGGTGTCAGATTGCGGGATGGAAAGATTTTTGTTCATAGTCTTTTTAATGGTACCGGCCATAGGGCTGAAATCGTGTATAAACGCTATGTTTTCCTTTGGGGGACTGTCCTCCTTTCCCTCCATGATACTTCGGGCTCTATGAAGAGCCTCCTGTAACAGTTTCTCCGGATACCCACGTTCCAAGAAACGCATTTGCATAACCTTAAGTTCCTGTATAATGTCCTCTTGTTCTTTGCATATCCTAAGTACTCTTAAAAATTGAGAAATTGGTAGGCTATTGACCAAATGTTTGGGGAGAGCACTGTTATAATGCAACAATGTGTTCCGGTCTGTTGGCTTTCTATATAAAGTCGTGGTCACCCCACTGCCGATCTTTTTCACCATTACATCCAAGAAAGGGACACACTCCTTTGAGATTTCTGGGTTAAACTTAATTCCTTCAAATAGTTACTTCAAAATGAGGCATACTGGATCTATACTTTAGACACAGTATCTCCTCGAGGACTCAATCAATACAATTCTATGAATTGTTTCCTTAGTGAAAGATAGGGATGGAGGGGTATATGACAGGTCGGGAAAAGGGTAGATTGTAAAGGACTGCTGATCAGATCCAAATAATATGTGAGGCTGCACGATCATGGTTAATATGGTGTAATATGTCACTTTTTTCATTTGACAATCTTCCCCCTTCTTTTCCTTTTTCTTTTCTTTCTTTTTTTCCCTTTTTCTTTTCTATTTCGCATCCCATTCTTGTCCCTTCCTATTCTTGTCCCCTCTTTTTTACTTTTATTTTAATTTTTGTTGCCTTTTGCTTCCCTTCCCTTTAACCTGTATTTTGTCCACAGGCATTTTGGAGTAGAAGGGCTGGCACACTAACAACCACTTTGATGTATGTCAACTCGTGAGCATGCCCCCTCGGATGGTCGCTTGTTGCATCCATCATAGGGGAGACATGTGATTTCAGGTTGCTTTGGCAACCCGATACTTTGCTCCCCGTCAAAACTCGCATGAGAGCCAGAGTTGGCCGGCGAGATATACGTGTTTTCCAGTCGTATTTCTTGACGCTTTGGCGCCGTCTGTACCCCGGGTGACGGACGGTGCCGACGGCGCATGCGTACGTTTTAGACGCGTCTAAGCGTTCGCGTTGCAGGTTGGCATAGCAACGCGCTGGGCGGATGTGACGTTCTGATCGTACAGCGCCCAGCGGAAGTGAAGCAGGAAGCGACGAGGGTATGGGGCAGTCATACGGAGCGCTCGGTAACGGCTAAGGTAGCCGTGGCGCGAATTCGGGGACCTATTAGGTTCAAATGGCAGAAGTTTCCGCCTACCTGACAATTGATTGACAGCATCAACTGTGGTGAGATTAGTAGTGGAATAAGCAATCTATTGGATACATTAGTGATAAGATGGTTTTTACAATACATGTAATGTATATGCAATATAATGAACTGGATGGTGCATAGACTCCTGTATGTATTGCATGAGATATGACTTTGTTTACATATGTATATGCCTGTGATATAGACAGCTGAAGGGGAGGGACTATGTTCTTGGATGATTGTCATGGGTGGTTACTTACCCTAAGGTATATATGTTTTGAGCACTTTTTGGTGTATTGTTTGTCTGCACATTCTGAGGAAGGAGACCCGCCGTGGCTCCGAAACAATTGTCAATCTTTGTGTTGATGGAGCAATAAAGGAGAACGATTGCACTTTGAAGCAGGTGTGCTAGCCTAAACTTTATTGAACTATTTCTTTCTAAAATGGGGTCGCTTGTGGGGTTCCTATACTGCCCTGGCATTTTAGGGGCCCTAAACCGTGAGGAGTAGTCAAGAAACTAAATACCTGTGAATAGGACGTTGGGCCCCTTAGCGCACCTAGGCTGCAAAAAAAGGTGTCACACGTGGTATTGCCGTACTTAGAAGTAGTATAATGTGTTTTGGGGTGTATTTTTACACATACCCATGTTGGGTGGGAGAAATATCTCTGTAAATTACTTTTTTTAATTTTTTTACACACAATTGTCCATTTACAGAGAGATTTCTCCCACCCAGCATGGGTATGTGTAAAAATACACCCCAAAACACATTATACTACAGCGATACCACATGTGTGACACCTTTTTGCAGCCTAGGTGCGCTAAGGGGCCCAACGTCCAATGGGTACCTTTAGGATTTCACCGATCATTTCGAGACATTTGGTTTCAAGACTACTCCTCACGGTTTAGGGCCCCTAAAATGCCAGGGCGGTATAGGAACCCCACAAATGACTCCATTTTAGAGAAGACACCCCAAGGTATTCAGTTAGGTGTATGGTGAGTTCATAGAAGATTTTATATTTTTTGTGACAAGTTAGCGGAAATTGATTTTTTTATTTATTTATTTTTTTCAAAAAGTGTCATTTTCCGCTAACTTGTGACAAAAAAATAAAATCTTCTATGAACTCACCGTACTACTAACGGAATACCTTGGGGTGTCTTCTTTCTAAAATGGGGTCATTTGTGGGGTTCCTATACTGTCCTGGCATTTTAGGGGCCCTAAACCGTGAGGAGTAGTCTTGAAACCAAATGTCTCAAAATGACCTGTGAAATCATAAAGGTACTCATTGGACTTTGGCCCCCTTAGCGCCGTTAGGGTGCAAAAAAGTGCCACATATGTGGTATCGCCGTACTCAGGAGAAGTAGTATAATGTGTTTTGCGGTGTATTTTTTACACATACCCATGCTGGGTGGGCGAAATATCTCTGTAAATGGACAATTGTGTGTAAAAAAAAAAAAATCAAAAAATTGTAATTTACAGAGATATTTCTCCCACCCAGCATGGGTACAGTGTTCTCCCCAGGCTCTTTTAGCCGGGTGCTCCACCCGGCTAGATTTGGTGACCACCCGGCTGTTATCAGCTCACCTTCTCACCTCCTCCTATGCTGTAAGCAGAGTTGCCCTGCATTTTCATCTCAACCCACCCGGCTACTTTTTCATGCCACCCGGCTACTATTCCATGCCACCCGGCTGGAAAAAAATTCTGGGGAGAACACTGGGGTATATGTAAAAATACACCACAAAACACATTATACTACTTCTCCTGAGTAGGGCGATACCACATGTGTGGCACTTTTTTGCACCCTAACTGCGCTAAGGGGCCCAAAGTCCAATGAGGATTTCACAGGTCATTTTGAGACATTTGGTTTCAAGACTACTCCTGACGGTTTAGGGCCCCTAAAATGCCAGGGCAGTATAGGAACACCACAAATGACCCCATTATAGAAGACACCCCAAGTTATTCCGTTAGGAGTATGGTGAGTTCATAGATATTTTTTTTGTCATGAGTTAGCGGAAATTGATTTTTATTGTTTTTTTTTTTTTTTTTTTATACAAAGTGTCATTTTCTGCTAACTTGTGACAAAAAAAAAATCTTCTATGAACTCACCATACTCCTAATTGAATACCTTGGGGTGTCTTCTTTCTAAAATGGGGTCATTTGTGGAGTTCCTATACTGTCCTGGCATTTTACGGGCCCTAAACCGTGAGGAGTAGTCTAGAAACCAAATGCCTCAAAATGACCTGTGAAATCCTAAAGGTACTAATTGGACTTTGGGCCCCTTAGCGCAGTTAGGGTGCAAAAAAGTGCCACATGTGGTATCGCTGTACTCGGGAGAATTAGTATAATGTGTTTGGGGTGTATTTTTACACATACCCATGCTGGGTGGGAGAAATATCTCTGAAAATGGACAATTGTGTGTAAAAAAAAAAAATCAAAAAAATTTCATTTGCAGAGATATTTCTCCCACCCAGCATGGGTATGTGTAAAAAAATACACCCCAAAACACATTATACTATTTCTCCTGAGTACGGTGATACCACATGTGTGACACTTTTTTGAAGCCTAGGTGCGCTAAGGGGCTTAAAGTCCTATGAGCACCTTTAGGCTTTACGGGGGTGCTTACAATTTAGCACCCCCCAAAATGCCAGGACAGTAAACACACCCCACAAATGACCCCATTTTGGAAAGTAGACATCCCAAAATATTCAGAGAGGGGCATGGTGAGTCCGTGACTGTTACCTGCAAAATATTTCTTGATCCTGTCTTTCAGTTGGTTCAGTAAATCTTCCTTGGTGAAAATGGTCAAAGAAATTCCCTACTGAGAGGAAGTGAGACCAAGCAACAAATGGAAATGGCCGAGTGGTCTCAGACCAGGAGGTATTATGTATTCGGGCTGCAGGTATCAGGATGGAAAGGATGTCCCGCTACACCGTTGTGAGGGTTAAAAGGATTTCTCCAACTTTATTTAACACACACTTGGATATCTAAGACCAGATGCCAATCTGTCAAACTATGTCCGACTGACTGGATTTATAGTAGTTGAAAGCTTTCAACCTCTTATGGGGGGATCCAAATCCCTGGACGTTATGTGAGTATATCTTGAGTGTATTAGCACTCATGGAGGATTAAAAATGAAGGCTAAGGTGATTGAGACCATGAGATGGAAAGCCCAAGGGGAAGGGAAATGGACAGGTGAAGGAAGAAAAGAAGAGAAGCAAGACCGGATAAGTTTCCTGCCAGGGGGTGTTCTGGAAGTGTTAAGATTTGTAATATCCTCTGAGGGTCTAGCAACCATATTGAACATAGAGTTTGACAGTAGAGCTCCAGTGAAATCGGCAGGGGACATGCGTTAAGGCAGGGAGGGAAAGGCTCAGTGACGGAGGATCTGGATGAGTATCCCGGGTATAAGCCTGTAAATAGGGGGGGGGGGGGGGGGGGGAGGTATGGTAAGGAGATGAATTCTGGTGTCCAAAGCTACCATTAGGGGCCATCATCCAATTATCTGAATTTTAAAGGAGTCATCAGGCAAACTATAGTAAACTGAGAGGTACCTACCGGGGGCTTCCTCCAGCTCCAGGTCGTCAGAGCGACCTCCAGGTCGCTGTGTACTGTGCCTGCGTGAGCGGCGCTGTCAATCACCGCCACGTGGGCCGGAGCGGATTGCGCTAACGCGGGTCAGAGCTGTGGCGAGGGACATCCTGGGAGCTTGGAGCTGTCGAATATTATCAATTGAACCATTAGCTGCACCTCGCCGTGTATGCCCAGCATAACGCGGGGGCCTAGCTAACTGGCCTAACTGTTAACACTGGTGATACAAAAAAAAGTGACAGTTTTCACTAATCACTGTTTTTAAATCACTAGGATAGTGTGTGTGTGTGTGTGTGTGTGTGTGTGTGTGTGTGTGTGTGTGTGTGTGTGTGTGTGTGTGTGTGTGTGTGTGTGTGTGGGGGTGTGTGATCAGGGGGCAATCAGACAGCAATGGGGGCAATCAGAAACAATCACAGACAATCCAAGCCAATCAGAGGGCAATCAAGGCAATTACAACACAATTAGAGCCAATAAGAGTGATTAGAGGCAATCACGGGACAATCGAAGTCCAATCACGGGGCAATCGAAGTCCAATCACGGGGCAATCGAAGTCCAATCACGGGGCAATCGAAGTCCAATCACGGGGCAATCGAAGTCCAATCACGGGGCAATCGAAGTCCAATCACGGGGCAATCGAAGTCCAATCACGGGGCAATCGAAGTCCAATCACGGGGCAATCGAAGTCCAATCACGGGGCAATCGAAGTCCAATCACGGGGCAATCGAAGTCCAATCACGGGGCAATCGAAGTCCAATCACGGGGCAATCGAAGTCCAATCACGGGGCAATCAAGCGTTACAGACAGGAGATAGGTGTTTAGAGGGGAGAACAGATGTAAACAATACATCAGATGCCCGCAAGGGGCAGGTTAGGGTCTGACCTGATGGGTGGCAGAGACAGGTGGTGACAAGGGGTGATTGATGGGTGATTGACAGGTGATCAGTGGGTGATTACAGGGGAGAATGGATGTATACAGTACACTGGGGGGGATCTGAGGGTGTGGGGGGGGGTGATCAGGAGCCCCTAGGGGGCAGTTTAGGACCTGATCTAAAGGATAGCGTTGACAGATAGTGACGGGGTGATTGGGTGAAAACAGTGGTCTGAGGGGGGGTCTAAGGGGTGCTGTGGGTGATCTGTGTGTGTGTGTGCGTGCGCGTGTGTGTGTGTGTGTGTGTGTGTGCGCGTGTGTGTGATTACTCACAGTGCTGCCGTCCTCTCTGGTGGTCGATCGATCACTGTGACCACCAGCGGAGGAGGCAGCCTGTACAATACACTTTGTTTACCTAACAAAGTGTATTATACACTTTCTACTGGTTAATTCAAACAGTTACAACCTGCCAGCGCTGCTAATTGGCCGGCGGGTTGACGGTGCAGCTGGGCGGAGCCTAATGCCGGTGGATAATGCATATATGCGTGCAGTCCCCAGCTAATTAGTCCCCCAGGTGCCGCCGATCGGCGTTACGCAGTCCTGGGGGAGCCACCTTGCCGCCACCCATAGGTAGTGGGCGGTCGGCAAGTGGTTAAAGAGAGCTTGGATGCTTTTCTATGCATTGAAATGGTGTCTATAATAAATAGGTGATTTCTTAGGTAAGTTTATCTGACTACAATCTGGAGTTGAGAATACATTTTCTTTTTCCCCCTTTTAAGGATAATTGGCCCAGGCCTTGTAAGGTGTTTTGCTTTCCCTGGATCAACATATGGGATATGTGTAGGTTCAGCAATCCGGAACCGGATTCCGGATATCCGAACTACCCAGATTATGAGAACTTTTTCCACTATCCGAACTTTGAATAGCAATTCGGATATTTTTTAAAATACGAATAGACTATCCAAGCAAACTTGGATTTCCCATCTGAAATCCGAAATCCGGGCGGATAGTTAGTTCAGATATCCGAGCAAAAGCCAAAATTACCTTCAGTGGCAAAAATCCCTTTCGAAGGCATCCAGAGAGAGAGAGAGAGAGAGAGAGAGAGAGCATTTTAAAGAGACTCGGTAACAAAATGTTCATCCTTATTTATTCTATCTATAAGTTCCTATACCTGTTCTAATGTGCTCTGGCTTACTGCATCCTTTCCTACTTGCACAGTGTCTATATTATCTCTGTTATATGATCTAATCTTCTCTCTTCTGTCGGCACAGTCAGGCTGAGGCAGTCAGACTGGAATGTGCTGTGCTGCTTGTGATTGGATAGAAGCTATACACACCCCCTCCAGGCCCCCTGCAGGCTCTGTATGACTCTCACACACTGCTTATGTGAGCCTATCAGAAGCTGTTTAGTTTGTTTGTAAACACTCCCTAAAACTGGCAATTACAAGCCAGGTTTACAGCAGGGAGTGGCAGAAACAGCACAGAGGGGCCCAGGAGAGCATAATAAATAAAATGGTATGCTTTTTATTGTAAGAATTTTAGAGTACAGATTCTCTTTAAGCCATTTTCAGGTCACTTCCGGTTTTATATCCGGATATCCCAATCCGGCCGGATACTGGGGTTGGATATCTGATTCGGATCCAGATTGGAAAATTTTAAACTCGGATATCCGACCCGGATCGGATATCTGGGTATCCAGATCCAAATTAGATCTAGATAGTGAAAAGTGGTATCCGAGCAGCACTGGGGTTCAGTACAGTGTTTTGTTTTTGTTTTTTTTTTCATCCTGGTTGAACTTGGAAAGATGTTTTTTTTTTTTTTTTTTTCAACCAAACTGATACTTCCTGTGGTAAAATATTCTGCAATTTTACCATTTGAACCGTAAAGAACCCCTTTCTAAATAGATGGCAAAAACTGTTTTCTTCCATATGCAGATAATGCCCCCCTTGTCTTCTGTACAAGCCTAGGGACAAAACCTCTGCCAAGCTTTTGTATTGCCCTTTATGGGTTAATAAATGGCATCTCAGCCATCTTTTTTTCCAAGCTAAATAAGCCCAGTTTTTCTGTTCCTTTCTTGTTAAATGAGCTCTAGTTAATTTAGCTGCCTATCTTTCTGCCTGTTATAGTATGTCAATGTACTTCCTATATTGACAAACATTATTCCATACTCCAGGTGTGGCCTCACAAGCGGTTTATACAGAGGGAGTATTATACTAGAGTTCTATTTTTGTGTATCCTAGAATTGTATTGTACTGTCCAAGTTTTGATTTCAATGAATTTTTGAAGAGAAAACTGTTCCTGGCATTTTCCATTTTTACTTCTGACTGAAGCCAATCCTGATGTCATTTCCTCCCTTACTCTTTTTTTTTCTTCTGGAAACTGCACTGTCATGTTTAGCTTGCTCTGTAAACACACGTGAGCACAGCATGAATTGGATTTCAGCAGCTTTTCCCTTCTCAGCCTTGTCACACTGAACTGCCCTTAATCAAGTCAGTAAAGAGCAGGAATGTGGGAGGGGAGATAACAAGCTTCCTTCTCGTCGGTAGTGTACCAAATAGAGCCAGGCTGACTGAGATAAGATTTATTACAGCAGAGACATTTATGATTGGATTGTAATGCTTGCAATGCAGGGTTAGGTTGCAGGCTGCATATTTAAACACAGAACAGTGGGTAAATAGAATTTGATTTTGTGGCTGACAATCCCGCTTTAACCAGTAGGCTTCTGCTAACATGTAAAGGCGTTTGTGTTTCTGCATTCATACGCCATGGTTTTCTACAGGCGTTTTAGTACAAAACTACTTCCACTTGCCGTTAACATTAATATGCATATCTGTTTCTCTATATTCCCGTGGTGCAAATGTGTAACGGTTTTTTTTTTCCTTTTTGCGTACAAAGTTTGGGGATAATGCAATTTTTCTACATTAAACTTGAGATATGCAAATAATTCTGAGTTGATGTGAACTCTTTAAATGTTAATGAAAATCTGTGCAGCTTAAAAATAGACTAATCAAGGGGGGCCGCACGCGCGGCGCGCTGAGAGGACGACACACCTAGATGTAGCTCCGGCCGGACGGAGTTATTGATGCTGCTTTCCAGGGGTTTTTTTTATAGCACCCCCGAGAGAAACTGACTGTGCATTCCACCAAAGCGCCAGAAATCCATTACCCCACAGCAGAAACTTGTACGAGACTACTTTCTTCACCCGCGCAACTCAACCATGCAGTCTCAAGATGGCCGCGGCTCACCCACAGGCTCTCAAGGATCCATAGCTGACTCAGGCCCAGACTGGATGACCGCTAGGCCAGAGAGACACCGAGGCCTTCAGTGTTCTCCCCAGGGCATATTAGCAGGGCGCGCCGCCCGGGTAAAATCAGCTGCCGCCCAGGTGGCTTAATTAGCCAGGCGTCTGTCCGGAGACATTTTATTATACGTGCGTGCATGCCTGTTAAGTCCCGGGTTGCTGAAGGCTCATTTTCCTTGGTGCCTCCCTCCAGCCAGTAAAAACAGTGAGGCAGCCGAGTGCTCCCCGCCCCTCACAACTCCGTCCAGCCAGTAGCAGCAGCCATCACACGGGGAGGAGAGATCATCTTTGTACTGCACGCAGAATGCAGGGGCAGTGTGCACGGCAGCGTGATGTTACACAGTGACAGCTCAGTCACTGATACAAGTCACTCCAGCACGCCCGTACTGCAGAGGACCTCTAACTCTTTCAGGCTCACTGGTCACCAGGCAGCCAGGTAATTAACCTACAAAAACAAACATGGAGCAGAGTGTAAATCACTTCTCTGCATTTCAAAGAGAGTTAGCTAAAGCAATGTGGGAAGTTAATGGGGAAAAGTGTATATCCAGGCAAAGAGAGTCAAGAATATAAAAAAAAGTGCCAACCTAAGCATTGTTCTTTCAAAACTGACAGTCTCTGAGGGGAGGGCTTCTTCTAGCAGTCTTATCTGGTCCCTTTCTGTGGTTGCACAGGCTGCTGCTGTTTCCTCCAAAAGATCTCCAGCCACAGCTGGTTGCAGGCTACTGTGCATGCAAGGTCTCGTCTGTGCACCTGTCTCACTCATGCTCCTGTAGTCTGGAGCATTCTGCGTTTGTGTAGTTTAATTGTGCGTGAACTGCACAAGTACAGAATCATCCTGGCCTCTGGAGCACGATTGAGAGAGGTGCAGACGTGCCCGCAGCCAGAGTCGGGGATCTTTCGGAGAGGACAGCAACACACTGGAGTAGATTGGAACAGCAGCAAGGGACCTGATAGATTGCTGGAAGAAGCCCCAGCTAAGTAAACCTAACCCCCTCCCCCAATGAGCACCGCGATAACATGTAAATCGCGGTGCTCATTTCCCACTAGCAAACGTTTTTTCCACATTGCAATCGTCGCACGATCACGCTCAGTTCCCGGTGGCTATATGCCACAGTCATGGGTAGTGGAAATTGTAGGTTGCGTGATCACATCGCGATTGCACTTTCTAGTGGGAAAAGGCCCATACTTCCCCACCCGGCTACTTTTTCATGCCACCCAGCTAAAAAAAAATTCTGGGGAGAACACTGGCCTTACAAAACAGGACCTTGAGGACACTTTGGACAACATGTACACAAGATTGGCAAGTAAGTTCCAGTCAGAACTACATAAACTTGAATCTTCACTGACGCATGAGATCACACTATTAGGGGAACACACTGACCGGCTAGAGTCCAAACATGATGCACTATTAAAAGCACATACAGAGCTCCAAGCAGATCATGATCTGATGAAAGAGACTTTTACAGCCTTGCAGTCTCAAGCAGAGGACTTAGACAATCAAAATCGCTGCAATAACTTGCGGGTCTGAGGCCTACCTGAAACTTATGTGGAACTGAAAAAGCATGTTCTCGCTGTTTTTACTGCGCTTGTTCTTGATGCACAAGATGGCGCCTTCACATGTGATAAAATTCACAGAGCTCTTAGAACACAACCGGGCCCTGAGCAACCACCTATGGATATAGTGTTATGCTTGAAGGATTTTCTCCTTAAAGAACGGATTCTGAAGGAATCCAGGGAAGCAACCTCACTGGAATACGAAGGCCACCGAATTTCTTTATACCAGGACATATCTTCGGTGACTTGGGAAAAACGATGAAGAATGAGGGACATTACGGCGGTTCTTCAACAAGCACAAGTAAAGTACAGATGGGGATTTCCATTTCGCTTGGTGGTACAATAAAATTATCTATTCCGCAATTACACCTAAAGAAGGTCATCACCTCTTGTCAAAATTAGGCCTGGAACCTCTGCCAGTACCTCCTACTCCAGCTAATATTAGCAGACGACCTCTTTCTCCTATTTGGACTCCTCGGCAATCCCAAAAAAAAGGGATCGACGATTTTCAGGCTATTAAGTTTTCTTGCTTGTATGGGCTATTGGATATATATGTCTTTAACTGCATATTTCTGCTTCATGCACAGTCTGTTAATTTTTGTCTTTACATCGGTATGATTCTCCGACCTCGTTCGTGCTTTATTGCCAACCCCTTCGGTTGTTAGTTTTCACTGCAACTGAAGTATTCCAGGTACATCTAGCCCTGTTTTAAACTGGACCTGGAATTGTTTTCTTATTCTGGTATAGCCAGCCAGGCTATTTTCTTTTCTCTTGCTGGTTATGCAGTGTTGGTGCTGGTTTTATAAGTTTTCTTTTGGTTTTAGTTTATACTAATGTTTTTGTAAGAATATTGCTGTCCACCCAGAGATGTTGAATTTCCTTTTGTTCGAACAGGAGGCGTATAGGGAGGGAGGGAGTGGGGGGGGGGGGGGGGGGGGAGACCGAGACCTCCTTTGCCTTGGTGAGGTATTTCTGTGACTATGCGATCTTTGAATTTTTTGTTAGTGGATTATGGCTTTGAAATGTATTACTCGTAACGTTCAGGGGGTTTAACTCCCCTCAGAAAAGACATAAAGCTTTTCAGCAATACAAATCTCTCCAGGCAGATATACTTTTTCTACAACACATTTTGCTCAGGTAGATCACCTCCAGTTTATTGATAGAACATATCACAAACGTTATGCTACTACGTTTTCCACCAAGGCAAGGGGGGTCGCTATACTTAAACACAATAGAATTTCTTTTGAACATTCTCAGACCTACAATGATCCTGACAGTCGTTATTGTTATAAACTGTTCTAATCACCTTGCTTCGACACCATCGTCTCACAGACTGTGAGATCACTTGACTCTCCACACCGCAAACAGGATATAGACTTTCTCAGGCTTCTTCAATGTTTACGTTATTTATTCAGGAAACAGGAATACAGATAGATACATTCATCTCCTGGCAAAGCAGACTTCCATGTTGCGTTACAGCTGCTTGAGTATCTTCCTACTGAAGATACCCAGGTCTTCTTGTGTCTACTCTATGTTACCGCTAGACTACCTATGTACAGCATACATTATATCAGATTACAGAAAGGAATAACATGCTTAGAGGTCCAAGTCGGCCTTGCGAGCTAGTGCAGAAGGAAGAAGCAGAATGCCCTCTCCATTGCTCGCACCCGGTTTAATACCGACTAGGAAAGAGTTAAATATGACATCATCTTCGCCATCCCCTATATCCGTCTATTGGTGGACCCACTTGTGGTGTCATCATACACACCTACTCGATTAATAATCAATGAGGCATTTGACCTACATGCAGGCCTGTGGATATTTACATAACATGGCCAATGTTTTCTGTTCCTGTGGTTGAGGTCAGAGTAGTCCGATGGCCTTCTCTTAGGAACATGTTCTCAGTATCTGCGTGTATCCTCTGCTACACGCAGACCCTGAGATGCCTCTGCCTGCATCACAAAACCTCTATTTATTTTAAAGGCATACACTGCGGACAAGCCTTTTACATAAAACTCAGGCCAAGTAACTGAGGCCTACTTAAATTATAACAGTTATATTATAGTGAAAGGCTCTCTAATGGGTAAAGAGGTTACTTTATGTAACGTGTATGCTCCTCAATCTTCTCAGGCACAGTTTTTCAAAGAAATGTTTGCTAAACTAGAAAGCCTACTTTCTGGTCATTTGCTACTTGCGGGCGATTTTAACTGTGTCAGCAATTCATTAATTGACATAAATTCAACCTCTACTCAATGCAGAGCTTTCCCTAAAGCATTGAGGAGACTGCATAGGACATTTCAATCAATTGATCTTTGGAGAGCCTTCCACATGGGAGATAGAACTTACACCTTTTTTTTCTCACCCACAACAATCATATGCTCGTTTGAATTATATAAGAGTCTCTCCAATTTTGTTAGCTAATGCAACATATACTGATATTCACGTCTGTGTCTGGTCCGACCATCACCTGGTCTCTGTTAGCTTTAAAGGGTTTGGGGCCCCATTCTCTCCGCTATCATGGCGTTTAAATTATTTCCTCTTGCAGAATCAGTCCAATGTAGATGAGATCCAAAATACTTAACAATGGAGAAGTCTCACCAGAGGTCTTATGGTCAGCCCATAAAACAGTAATACGAGGCAAGTTAATTTCAATGGCAGTTAGGCAGAAGAGGGTGCACATGGCAAGGATTCAACAACTGTCTAATGAGTTGGACGATCTTTATCCTAAACAGAGTTCTACTATAGATTCTGTTCTAATATGACAAATTCGAGAGAAACATATAGAATTAGACAAACTGCTGTCAGAGAAAGTGGAAAAAAAACTTTTTCAATTTCCTTTTATATGGCAATTCTGCAAGCACTATGTGTGCTCGTAAGTTGTCTCAGTATTATAAACCTCTGCAGGTATACAGGTTACAGTCCAGAACGGGCACTCTTGAATCCTTGCCAGGGTAAGTCGTGGAGATTTTTTAATATAATTATATTTTTGCTGTTCCTGAAGAGGCAAATTTATCCAAATTACAGGACTGGTTAAATTCAAGTTTCACTCCCCTCCTAGTCTTAAGCTCATTTAGAAAAATTGAATGAACCTATTAGTGCATCGGAAGTGATAGAAGTAATAACATCTTTAACGGTTATGAAATCTCCAGGCCCGGATGGCTTCTCATGCCTGTATTATAAAAAATGTACACAAACCCTGGTGCCATATATGGTAGAGATGTTTAATAGGATTCTTACAGGCCATACATTTTCTGATGATATGACATTAGCTAATATGACCTTAATTCCAAAGCCTAATCAGGATCATTTTTTAGATACAGTTGTGTAGAGGCACCAGACAAGGTTGTCCCCTTTCTCCTCTTTTATTTTCATTGGGGCTGGAACCACTTTCTTTGACGATCCAGACTAATAAAAATATTAAAGGATATGAGATTAATGCATCTGTGTTTAAGGAAAGTTTTTATGCTGATGATTCCTTATTTCTTTCGCAACCTTTAACCTCCCTATCTACTTTGTTCCCACTGCTGAATTCTTTTGGAGAAGTTTCCAGACTAAAAGTTAATGTGGAAAAATCCCAGGCACTACCAATTAATCTTCCTCCTACAGTGGTAAAATTATATCAGGCAAATTTTGACTCTTACCTAGGAGTTAAGCTAACTTCTGTATTTTTATCTCATTAGTTTCTGCTAATTATGATCCCTTATTGCACTCTATCACCCAAACTCTACAGGAATGGGTTGGTTTAGGCCTGAATTGAATATTCTGTGGATTCAATTCGAAACGTTGTTGGTTGAACCATATAATATTCAATCTCTTCTATATTTACCTGCTCATTTTGTGAAACAAATTAACAAATGCAACCTGATTGTGGTATATTCATTGCAAACCTGGTTTAGATACCATGAAAAATTTCAGCTGGGCTCAAAATTTGGCCCTAAAATATCTTTTGCAGGCCATCCAGAATTTCCCCAGCATTCTTAGACAACAGAGGTTTTCATTGGTGAATTTCTCATTCCTACACTACTGCCAATAAATTTTGGTTAGGAGACAAATTTTTACCATTTGAACTGCTTCAAACTAATAGGCAGATTCCTTTGTCTGAACATTATCGATCTTGTCGATTAAGACATTTTTTTTGTACGACATTCAACTTTCGCGGGCCGTCTGAATGCGACCTTTTTTGAAAATGTCTAATTTTTATCTTACTCCATTTATAACTATTTGATGAGCTTCTCTGCCAAAAGTAAGATGAGTAGCATGATGGCCTGGGATATAGATTTGGCACAAGATTTAGATTTTGAACAATGGAATAAGATATTTTTGAATATAAAAACTGTCACAAAATATGCAGCAGGCAGAGATACTGCGCTGAAAGTAGCTACACGTTGGTATCATATCCCTATCAGGTTGCATAAAATGTTTCCTCAGGTACCTCCACAGTGTTTTTGAGGCTGTCAGATTGATAGCTCTATGATGCACATATTTTGGGAGTGCCCAAAGGTTAATGTCAAGGTTGGGTTCTCTTTTGAATAAACTATGTGAAAAACAAATAAGATTAGATTCTATGCAAGCTTTGTTGTTAGCCCCTAACCCTCTGGTACAAAAAATTTGGAGGTGAGTGTATCATGTGTTATGTTCAGTGCTGTGGATAATTCAGTGTTCCTGGAAACAACCAGATCTTAACTTTGGTTCTCTCTAGGGTAGACAGCATCATGTTACACTGAAGTCTCCTATAAATCGTGTTTTTATTTTAAAAATGTGTTTAACATTACTGTCCTACCTAAACCGCCGCATCCCCGCCGCTGTGCACTAACTAACTAAATCCCCCCTAACTCGCCCTCCCTCTCCCCCGCAAAATCCACTACTTTCTTGGTCGTGGGTTTTGCTGCCCTCTACTCTTCCGTGTGAGGCAGAGCTATGAGCTGCAGCCCTGCCTCTACATGCGTCTATCAGTTGCGGATCTCCCCGCCCCTCAGTGAAGCAAGACTGAGAGGGGCGAGGGAGAGGCGGCAATTCGGGCTGACAGACGCGCTGAGAGGCAGAGCTGCGGCTTATAGCTCTGCCTCTCACGGAAGCGCTGCCCGGATTTCCCCCAGGGGAGTTAGGGGGGTTTTAGTTAGTTGTACAGCGGCGGGGATGCAGCGGTTTAGGTAGGACAGTAACGTTAAACACATTTTTACAATAAAACCTGTATTTTTACGAGACTTCAGAGTCTCTTTAACAGATTTTATTTTTCACACAATGTCTTGATACTATGGAGAAATTTCACCTACACTGGGATGACTGGCATTCCAAAAGAATTGATATGCAATCTTCATAGCTCAGATCGATAGTTCTGTTCTTTATGTAAGTTGTCTTATTCCAGATGGACATTGTGGACGATTTCTCTGCATTTTTGTGGGATAATCATTCTATAGCTTATTGTTATTTACATTTTGGGATATTGTTACTGTACCTTTTGATATTTTCATATGCTTAATAAACCTTTAGTGAAAGAAAATAGACTAATCAAATACTTCCACTGCAAGATTTGACTAGTCCATTTACAAACTGGATAACTTTTTATAATAGCAAATTTCTCAATCATCTCAAAGTTATTTGCATCTAATTGACCATGACTAATGTGGACTTAGGTCCATGTAGATTTTTGCAAGACATTTAACAAACACAATGCAAACATAGCGGTTGGAGGAGATTTTAAACTAGGATCTGGGGGGAGGCGGGAGGGTAAAGCCTTTTACATAAAACTCAGGCCAAGTAACTGAGGCCTACTTAAATTATAACAGTTGGTAAAACTTCAAGTAGCCCATTTCACGTAACCAAAATTGGAAAATGTGGTAGTAAAAATATAAAGTGCATGGCAACCAATGCTAGGAGCCTTGCAAATAAAATGAACAAACTAGAGTTCATTCTGATTGACAAAGACTATGACATTGTGGGAAGAACAGAGACATGGATGGATGAAACCCATGACTGGATAAGGAATTTAGAGGGATACAATGTGTTTAGGAACGATAGAGCAGGGAAAAAAGGTGGAGCTCTCTTACAGCTGTCATGAACGATGACATGGATGAAGATTGTGACGATGTGGAGTCCGTTTGGGTAAATATTCATGGTGAAAATTAATGATACCAATTGCTTATTGGGGTATGCTACAGGCCACCACATATTCATGAAGCTGCAGAACTGCAATCAGTACAACAGATTGAAAAAGCTGCAAGTAAAAATTAGGTCATAGTTGCATAGTACATAGTTATTTGGGTTGAAAAAAGACATACGTCCATGGAGTTCAACCAGTTATGGGTGACTTCAACTTTCCAGACATGGACTGGAGTATTGAGGCTGCCCATTCTGGTAAAAGTGGCAGATTTCTGGCAACACTATAGGACAGTTACCTGATTCAAATGGTAACTGAACCAACTAGGGGGAATGCGTTACTGGATTTGATCATTTCAAGTAGACCAGATAATGGCCTCAATTCACTAATCTCCTTTCTTTAATAACGTTTCTAGAGTTATCACCATGGTGATAAGGCATGTAGTATTCAGGAAACATTTTACCTCAGGCAAACCTAAAGTTAACTCTTCACTCCTTTAAATACTCCAGAATTCTAAAGTTAAAGGCAGGCTGTGAATTAACTGCATGTGAAAATAACTACAGAGGAGGTAACTTAAAGAGGAACTGTAAGCTCAAAATAATTTATTGCCAGCAGGTAGCCTATACCCAATTTATAGATGAAACCCCAGTATTTTCTGCTAGAAATCCAGCATTTTGCTGGAATTACACCTTTTTCATGAGGTTGCTCTGCGGCTGTATATTCATTAAGCTTGTGCGCACTGCCTTCTGGGTAGTGACATCACGGGTTGCTAAGGGGGAAAACAGCAGTCCTCACTGTCATCAAGGTGGGACATGTGCACGAGGCAGAAGAAGTTTATCTTGCAGTCTCTGATGGGATGATTGATCATCCCTCTCTGCCCTGTGAAGCTGCCGCTGCCACTATCAGGTCAGCGACATGTGTTTAACTCTCCTCATCCCAGCTGGAATCCCTCTCGTCAGCTCTGCCTACAGCCTTTGATCTTCTATCTCTGCCTGCATGTTGGGTGAATGCACATCAGAGCTGAGGAGAGGAATTCCAGCTGGGATGAGGGGAGTTAAACACAAGCTGCTGATAAGGGAGGGGAGAAGGCTATTTTGTAAACTTTTAGAGGGGAGGAGAGAGAGAGAAAACGGGAGACACAGAGATTACATCTCCCTCATATACATTCTGCACAATTCCCCCTCCTCCTCCCCCCTTGCTTCCTAAGCTGCTCCTCTCTCTGCACAGACTGTCTGCAGCTGGGATATAAGTGGTCAGAGCAGCAAAGGTAGAAACAATTATTAGAAGAGTGACATTTCACATTGCTGGCCGTGACCTTCTCACTATGGAGAGTTTGTTCTGTACATGTAGTACAGCAGGCATTTGATGTTTTCCTTCAAGTAATGGCTCAGGTACATATATGCAACACTGCTTCGTTGCAGGGGCTTAAAGGACTTATGAGGCCAGTTATATAAAAAAAAAAGTTAGATACCTGCATCAGATTGTAAGGCACGGAGGACGCCGTCCACGCCCTTAGTGCCGTTTCGCCAGGTCCCCGCTGCTCAGTAGCCCCCCGAACGGTCCCCGACCGCACTGCCCGGGTCGGGCTCTCCAGCCTGCAGAAAGATGGCCGCCGGAGCTGGCCGCAGCTGCGCAGTCCGCATAGGTGCGGCTGCGCAGCTCTAGGGCCAACCCCCCGATCCACGCTACAGGAAACAGCCTGTTACATGGATCGGGGGTTGGCCCTAGAGCTGCGCAGCCGCACTAGCGGCTATGCGGACTGCGCAGCCGCGGCCAGCTCCGGCTGCCTTACAAACTGATGCAGGTATCTAACTTTTTTTTTTCTTTCTAAAACTGGCCTCGTAAGTCCTTTAAAGGACTTCCGATGTGACAAATATTACTCACCTGTGGTTTCTTCCAGCCCCTAGCAGCAGTCTCAGTCCTTCACCACAGCTCCGGTCTACTGCGTTGTCCCACTGGCCACCAGTAAAGATCGCGACCCTGCCGTCAGGACGTCTCTTCTGCACCTGCGTGGGCTGCGTGTCCACGTCATCTGACACGTACTGCGCCTGTGCACAACTACTGCGCAGGCGCCGTACGCTCCAGATGACATGGAAGCGTGGGCAACCCGCTGCTCGGGTCGCAATCTTTACCAGCGGGACAATGCGGAGGACCGGGGCTGCAGCAAGGGACTGAGGCTGCTGCTAGAGGCTTGAAGAAGCCCCAGGTGAGTAATATTTGTCACATAGGAAGTCTTTTAAAGTGTAAGTGAGATGAAAGACATTTCATGTACTATAGTTACCTGGGGTTTCCTAGAGGCCGCTCAGTCCCTCGCAGTCTCTGCAGGTGGCTCCTGTCCCCGCCGCAGCGGGAAGGGGGGCAATCTCCCCCCAGACCCCTTTTAGGCCCGGTTCACATTAGCGTTCCCTGTCCGGATTTTCCTGATCTGATCCGGACCGTATACTGTACAAACGGAACATACGTTCCGCATAGCAATGCAAAGTCTATGCGGACGTTCACACATGTCCGTTCCGTACAGAACGGAGCCGGACACTTTTCCAACATGCGCTATTTTTTGGGTCCGGATCACCCGGACCGGTGCCGGACCTGAGCCTGACAGCACCATCCGGAACACAGAAACCAATGGGAAACGGAAGGCACAGGACACACTGCCTACAAAAACCTGACGTTCTACCCCACTTCCTATGCGTATCCAAGCGGCCATTTCGAATGGGGACACATGGGCCAAGCATGTCTGGAGTGGAGCAGCAGTGACAGACGTGCTGGAGCTGTTTGGCAGAATGTCAGAGGTGGAGGTGAGGCTTACAGCGGAGGAACCTGATTCTACAAGTGCACCTTCTGCTGACACCAACATTTTTTTATTTAAATTTAACAATTTTTTTGCCCACAGATCCGGATGGCAGCCTGATGCATGCCTGATACAAACAGACCAGATCCGGATCGGAACCGTACGGTTCTGATCAGGATCAGGTCCTGATCCGATCAGGATCCGGTCTGTTTACTTGCCAAAACGCAAGTGTGAACAGGGCCCTAGGGCCGGCCTGGTGTATTCAGGTTTGTTGTTGTAAGGCAATGTGAAACACTAGGCTAGCTGATAAAAGTGCAATTAGAGGGCAGGCAAGCTGGTAAATATACACAGCATGATGCAGAGCTTGCTTGGAGGGTCCATGGGCAAACATCGGTCTTTTCTCTCCCCATTGTGATAATGACTGCATGTGTGGTTAAGGCGTTAAACGCGTTGAAAAGTTTGACAGTCCCTAGACTCCAGGAGGGCTGCTTTCTGACTTGCCTAAGAGACTGGCAGGGACAGGATTCATATTATAGGCAAGTAGCCTCTGTGTGATGTGAGACTGCAATACAGCTCTGCTCTATCTCAGGCTATTCTCAGTCTCTCTCCACTCCTCCTCTCTCTGGGCTAGTGCACGCCAAAATCGCAATAGCAATCGCTAGCAATTTGCGAGTGCGATTTTGTGAATAGATTTTCAGAGCGATTTTTGAATGAATCACTCCAAAAAATGCTTCATGCAGTGTGTTTGCGATTTTTAAAAAATCACAATTCTGCTGTGAGAACACAGTCATAGGGTAACATTAGCCAAGCGCTTTTCAAATCACTGTCGATTTGAAAAACGCTCAGAATCACTCTTGAGGCTTGATTAACAAAGCGGTGCTAACTGTTAGCACGCCTGTGAAAACCCCCTTAGCACGTCCAAATGAGCTTTTCGCGCATAAAACTTTCCGCGTGCAAAACTTTATGTGCGTAAAACTTTACCCGCGCACTGCGCAGGGCGCTCCGCGCGAAGTGCCCATTAAAGCCTATGGGACTTAGCGCGCATAAGACTTTGCGCACGTAAAACTTAGCGCGCGAAGTGTCAGAGCGCGATCTGATTGAGAAATCCGGTGCTAACCTACTTAGCACTCTGGTTAGCACGTCTAAAGACTTTAGACGTGCTAAGTAGGTTAGCACCGCTTTGTGAATCAAGCCCCTTGTATGTTGCGTTATGATAGGACCTTAACGCAATGCTGCCAAAAAGTTACATCACACCTTAGACATACGATGTATTGCAATGCATACAGTATAACTAAAAGTATGCTTCACTGCTACTATAAAGCAGTGCATTATCCAGATAACCCATTGCAATGCAATGTGCACAGTTTACTAGCTCCATAGAAACATCATTGCATCGCATTCGGATGCCACGATATTGTGTGTTGTGACGGATCACATTGCATATAGGGGTTGATTCACTATAACAAATAGCATGCCTTATTAGCGTTAGCGTGCCTTATCAGAATAGCATAGTGAGCACTACAAACTTATGCCTGCTAATTGGCAATGGCGAGAGCTCCACTCCTCCTGCCCTGAGCCTCTGAGGGTCCAATCACTTTTCGGGTAGGTGTACACATAACATGAAAGGCTGCGTTTTATGTTGTGTCTTTTTTACGCAGTGTGCGTTTTTGGTGTGTTTGCATTAGCTTTTTTCTTTACCGCCAATACGTTTTTCAAGCGTTTTGCGTGCGTTTTAATGCGTTTGCAGTTCGCATACATAAGCGTTTAGTAAATTTTTTTGCGTTTTATGCAAATCACTAGGAAGACAACAGGAAGCAGAAATACATCATAAAACAATTTTTTTTCTTTTTTTTTTATCAAAAACACATGGAAAACGAATACCATTGCGTTTCCATTGACTTTCGTTATGTGCGTTTTTGAAGACTATGCAACAAAACCAGCGTTTTTTAAAATGCATGTGCGCTTTTGATATGCGTTTTTTCCTGCGGCCAATAGACTTCCATTTGCGGCAAAAACGCAGCGTTTTCCACAATGCTTGCGTTTGTGTGCACCGAGCCTTCAGGACATTATCCCCGCACTTTGATTGGCCCAATAGGCTGCCCTTCACAAGGAACTTGACAGGCTGCTGGGCCAATCAGTGTGGGGATAATGTCCTTTACAGTGATTGGACCCACAGGGGCTCAGGGCAGGACAAGTGGAGCTCTCGTCATTGCCAATTAGTAGGCATAAGTTTCTAGCGCTCGCTGTGCTACTCTAAGGCACACTAACTCTGATAAGGCATGTTAACTGATAAGGCACGCTATTTGTTATAGTGAATCAACCCCATAGTGTACAAGGAGCCTAAGGGCCTGAGACCTCTAATGCAGTTGTGTCTACTTCTGTCTGCGTTTCAGCATCTGTAACATTGGTGTGTAACTGAAAAGCTGACATAACTGTGTCAGTGGACTCAGGCCCTTACTGACAGAACACAGCTTACTCAGGACTCAGGCCCTTACTGACAGAACACAGCTTACTCAGGACTCAGGCCCTTACTGACAGAACACAGCTTACAGTAAAAACATTGGCCCTGTTAAAAGTCAAAGAACCAAAACTGCACTACCTGATTTAAAATGTATCCAAGTCAAAAAGAAAAATCACATCCCGCAGCTGCCAAAGGTAACCAATCACATCGACAATTGATTTTGTATAGAAGTGATCAAAAAATCGACTAGAAAAACAATCGGAAATCAGATTGGATCTGTCAGAAATAATCAATTCTACCCGACTATCAGATGGGAAATAGCATGATGTGTAGCAGGCATAAGATGGGGGAGGTATTTGCTTTTTGCAGATTGCGTGAGGAGCAATGAAACAGAAACCTTCTATGCCCCACCCTCTAGGGACAGTGATGGCTAACCTTGGCACTCCAGCTGTGGTGCAACTACAAGTCCCATGAGGCAATGCAATACTCTGACAGCTCTAAGCATACATCGGGGAGTCAGAGGCATGATGGGATTTGTAGTTTTGTCACAGCTGGAGTGCCAAGGTTAGCCATCACTGCTCTAGGCTGAAACTTGATTCTCACAGTACAGAAATAGACCTGATCTTCTCTATTCCCTATTCATCACAATAAACCACCTTTTTTTCTATTAATTTACCCTGCTGCAATTACTTTACTAAAACTGCTTCACAACAGCCATTCAATTTTGTTTGTATATACAGACAAACCACTTGCCTACTAGTTCCCTAACTGCACTTCTCTCCACACATGCATTGGGTGCCTTCTGATGACATCAGTCAGTTAAAAGAAAAAAAAAGATGGTTACAGCCTTCACTGTATAACAGTTACAACTGCTGGAATAAAGAAAAAAAAAACTGTTACTCTGCCAGGAGTAAAAATGGTTCGTCCCAGGCATTTTTACTGGACATCACTGAGAGGATTTTTTTTTTCTGTTTACAGTTCCTCTTTAAGGAATGGAGAGATAAGAGAACTCTCTCACTGGGACATATGCAATTCTTTTTTTTCACCTGAGTTTTCTCCTAGGAGATAATTTTTCATCTTTGATTTTAAATAACTTTCCAGTACTTTTCAACTAAAAAAGTACCAAAACATTGTGGGAAATGTACTAACAATTATTTTGAGCATTTTCTTGCCTTCTGGGGGCTTAAAATGCATTTTATTGACAAGTTTAAAAATATCACCTAGGAGAAAAAGTGAATTGCATATGGCCCACTGTGTCTTAGCAAGTTTTCTCTTGCCTTAACTCCAGCATGATCTTAGTGAATTGAGGCCAATGTTTCAAATGTGCAGGTTCAAGAACATTTGGGAAAGAGTGATCACAGCATAATAAAGGTTCTGATCTGGTGACTGATAGGCTATGGGGCAGTGGGACAACTAAAACTATGAATATTAGAAAAGCAACGTTCAATTAACTCAGGCAGGCACTAAGTTTGGTGAACTGGGATAATGTGCTAAAAGGGAAGGACACTGAAGGGAAATGGCAAGCTTTTAAAATTATTCTCAATCAGTATTGTAGTAAATATATCCCATATGGAAACAAAGTGTCTAGGAATTTAAAAAAGCCTTTATGGATAAATGGAAAGGTTATAGATAAAATGAAGTGGAAAAAGAATGCCTATAAGTTCCTAAAACAGAAGGAGACCGAGGCTGCATTAAGGAATTATAAGGAGTGCAATAAAAGTTGTAAAAAAGAAATTAGGCTTGCAAAAATTGAAGCTGGAAATCTAATCGCTAGGGATATCAAATCTAACCCAAAGAAGTTTTACAAGTACATCAACAAAGGATGAGGGTGGGAACTCAATGGTGGATGACCAAGGTAAGGCAGAGTTATTAAATGCTTTCTTTGCTTCTGTCTTCACAAAGGAAACAGCACTGTTGCAAATTACAGAGGCAGAAGAGTCATTTTTCCAATTGTAATATTAAAGGGAGCCTGAACTGAGTAAAAGTATTTAAAATAAACACACAAGGGGCTCTATTCATAAAACTTTACCGCAAGTTTTCCGCTCAAAACAGCTGACTTTTCCGACCATTTAGCAAAGTGGGCATTCATAAAGGCTGTTTCCGCATGAAAATCTGACATTCCTGTGCAGTGCGGCGAAATTACCGCCTTGTGCGGCGATTATCACAACACAGGTCACTGAAGGTTAATTCATAAAGATTAGAGCAGGCGGAATGTGTGTGGAGAAACCCAGCTGTTTAGATAAGGTGATAAGCCAGGGGTAACAGTCAAGATAACAGCAAGTGAATGAGAAAGACCTCCCAGGAAGCTGCAGTGAGAGGAGAGCAGACAAGACGTTCCGGAATACCAAGGCTGTGTTTTTTTAACCCCTTGGGTTCCTGTTTTCAGAGAAATTTCACATCAGAAAGCCTGCATGTGTAACATTTATTGAAGTTCTTCTAAGCTGTAGCAATTAAATAGATTGTTTAGGAAGACTAATAGACAGATTCAGTGCATATTCAGGAGGAGAGGCTGAAAATGCACATGTAAAGGGATGCTGGGGCTGCCTCCTTTATACTAAAGGTGGCCACACACGTTACAATAAAATGATCCGATTTTACAGTAATTCGATAAAAACGATCGTATCTCCCAAAAAAATCGAAAGCTTTTTTTTTCATTCGACTGAAAAATCCGATCGGATTTCCCGTTTTCTTCGATTTTAATCGATCCGGACTGCCAGATATTTTTCTTCAATCTTTCTAAAGATTGTATGGTGTGTGTTGGATTGTCAATTTATTAATATACACACCCTAGCAATTTTATTAGAGTTTCCAATCATTTTTATCATAATTGGGGGAAAATTGAACATAGGGGTGTGGTACATTGGTCATATTTTTGAAATGTTACAATCAGTCAGAAAAATTGATTGCAATTCTTAAATTGAACAGATATTTAAAAAATTGTATAGTGTGTGGCCACCTTAAGGCTGTCTCTGCAGGAGAAAATGTATCAACTCAGCCAGCAAATGTAACAACTCAGCAGCACCTCCAGTTTAGTGCGGGAATTCCCCGACCTATTATCGCAAGTGTAAACATTTATATGAATTAGCACACAAAAGTGTAAAATACCGATGCTGTGTTTTCCCTCCAAGATTTTTTTTTACCGCAAATGTTTTATGAATAGAGCCCAAGGTAACTTCAGACTAACATTACATAGTTACCTTGCCCTCAGTTCCTCTCAGAAGCTCACCATTTTCTTCTTACAGTGATCCCTTCCAGTTCAGACAACATTTTGTCAGAACTGAAATATATCAGTTGCTGTCAGTTATAGCTGAGAGGACAACTGATGTGCCAGGTAATTTCTTTGTTTCCCTATAGCTTAAAGCGGTATCGACACCATAAAAATCAAATTTCGACAGCAACTGGTCTGAGTGTATTAAGTGAGAAAGATGCTAATCCTGCATTCAAAACTTTCAAAACTTTTTCTGCTGTTATGATTTGGAGTTATCACATACTTAAGGAGCACTGACCCTTTAGTAGTTGGTGCCAAAGAATTGCATGCTGGTGGTTCTTTTTATCTACCGTGTTTTCCCGAAAATAAGACACTGTCTTATATTAATTTTCCTTCCAAAATATGTGCTAGGGCTTATTTTCAGGGAGGTCTTATATTTTGCGGGGGTCGCCAGATCCCCCCTTTAGTATTTAGCCAGATTCCCCCTGTGTATATAGGCAGATTCCCCCAAGTGTATATAGGCAGATTCCCCCTGTGTATATAGGCAGATCCCCCCCCACTGTGTATATAGACAGATTCTCCCCCGCCCGCCCGCTTTACTTCCTTTGTGCTGGCTCCTTGTCCCCCTCAAGAAATGGATCCCCGTGCGGTTTATGCCAGGCATGATGCAAACTGCAGATGAGCGGCGAAGGCAACTAATGTAGTCCAGTAAGCGCTGCCATATACAGGAAGTGATCTGTGTTTACTTCCTGTACAGGGCGGCGCTGTTACTGGGCTATAGCAGCTGACGTCACCGCTGATCTGCGGTTTGAATGATGCCCGGCAGTAAATCCGACTTTTGAAAAGGAGGGGGACAGGAGCCGACACGGAGGAGGTAAAGCGGGCGAGCGGGGGTGGTGATCGGGGGGTATGTGGAGCAGGACCCAGGTGCCCATTCTAACTAGGGCTTATTTTAGGAGGATGCCTTATATTTCGAGTATACTCAAAATATGGGCTAGGGCTTACTTTTGGAGGATGTCTTAAATTCGGGGAAAGACGGTATAATGTATTCCTCCTCTTTCCTTTATTTCCCTGCCAGCTGCTTATCTGAAACCTAATCCCCTACTCACTTGTGTTTACAAACAACGCTGAGCCGACTCAGCGATTGGAGGAGACAAGAAAAAAAGTAAAGGGCAGAAATGACATCATGAGTTAGCCTTAACTGTAGGCCCCCACCACTAACAGAATTCTGGTCATTTACTATATAACATTCACTGAAATCAAAACGTGGACAGTATAATACATGTTATGTAAGTAGATCATGTATTTATCTACTTATGTGTTTTTTTTTCCCTGGCATAGTATGGCTGATCCTACTGCTTTAAGTGGGCGATGTTACAGTTTAACAGTGTGCTGAACAGAAAGCTGTTATGAGGTAATGGCCATTTTAAAATCGAGGGCGGAGAATTCCCTTGATCACAGTGGACAAACAGGACGCGGGAGAGGAGAAAGAGTTTGAGGAGTAGACTACATGGGAGGTAAGTATGACTTGTGTATGTTTATTTTGACTTTTAATTTTCAGTTCAGGTTTTCTTTAAATACTTAATGCAGGAAGAAGTGAAGGCAATACTAAATAAATTAAAAATAGACAAGGCACCTGACCCGGATGGCATGCATCCTCAGGTCCTAAAGCCCAATCTACACGATATGATTCTTTATTCGATACGATTACGATTCTATTTACGACCCGATTAAATCTGACATGTCCGACTGGGATTCGATTCAATTTGATTTGCCATAGCAAAACAATGGCAAATCGAATCCCGATCGGACATGTCGGATTTAATCGAATTGTAAATAGAATCATAATCGAGTCGTATAAGGAATCGTATCGTGTAGATTGGGCTTAAGAGAATTAAGTTCAGTTATAGATAAACCCTTTTATCTTATCTTTTGTGACTCTTTCAACTGGCAGAGTTCCAGTAGATTGGCGTACAGCCCACGTTTTCCCATTCTTTAAGAAGCGCAAAAAATCAGATCCAGGAAATTATGGACCTGTAAGCTTAACATCAGTTGTATGCAAAATGAGGGGTTACTAAGAGATGCTATACAAGACTTCATAGTAGAAAATAATCTTATCAGCATGGGTTTACTAAAGACAGGTCCTGTTTGACTAACACACTCGGCTTTTATGAGGTACTGAACGCTAACTTTGCAAAGGCCTTCGAAACTCTTCCCCACAAAAGTCTGGTGCAAAAGTTTAGGATGCAAGGACTGGGGAAGAGTCTGTGTGCATGGATAGGGGACTGGCTAATGGACAGAAAACAAAGCGTTGTGGGCAATGGATCTTATTCAAAATTGGTGACTGTTAGCAGTAGGGTCCCACAGGGGTCAGTACTGGGTCCAGTGCTCTTCAATTTAATTATTAATTATCTAGTAGATGCAGTAGAAAGCAATGTTGCTATTTTTGCAGATGATACAAAATTGTGCAGAATGATCAACTCTTAGGAAAATAGTGACATATTGCAACATGATCTGGATAGAATGGCTATATGGGCACATATATTGCAGATGAAATTCAATGAAAAATGTAAAGTCATGCATTTTGGTCGTACCAATGGTCTAGCACCATACAAAATAAACGTGAGACAGATGGGAACATCAAACTTGGAGAAGGACTTGGGAGTACTCATCGACAACAAGTTAAATAATCGTATTCAATGCCAAGCCGCTGCAGCTAAAGCTAATAAAGCGTTGGGATGCAATAAAAGGGAAATAAAAACTTGAGATGTTAGCATAATATTGCCCCTGTTTAACTCTCTAGTAAGGCCACATTTGGAATGTGGAATTCAGTTCTGGGCACCACATTACAGGAAAGATATTGCAGTTTTAGAGCAGGTGCAGAGATGGGCAACAAAATTGTTACAAGGGATGGAAGGTCCCGCTTAGCAAGAAAGGTAGATAAACTGGCTTTATTTAGTCTAGAGAGAAGATGCCTTAGAGGGGATCTAATTAACATGTGTAAATACATCAGAGGGCAATATAAAAAGTTGGCGGATGAGCTTTTTGTCCCTAGACCTAGGACTAGGGGACATGATTTGCACATGGAGAAAAAACGGTTTAGCCATTTAGGAAAGGGTTCTTTACAGTAAGAGTGATTAAGATGTGGAATGCATTGCCACAGGAAGTAGTTATGGCAGCATGAAGATAGGCAGGAGCCCGAAACAGTGGACTGTCCTGCCGTAAAGTTCTTTTTAAATTTGTATGTCTTTTTCCAATAAAACAGACTAAGCTTTTCTGAAGGTGGTGCGGATCTTTCTCTTCATTTCCTTGCGTTGAAAGACATCCATGGCTATAATTACTAGGTAATGCCCAGTGGTGTTGGTCCAGGGATTTTATGATTGCCATCTGGAGTCGGGAAGTAATTTTTTGGCAAATTTTTTTATTGCTAATTGGGCCATGCCTTGTGAGGGTTTTTCGCCTTCCTCTGGATCAACAGGGATATGTGAGGGAAGCAGGCTGGTGTTGTACTTGGTTTTCTGGTTGAACTCAATGGATGTATGTCTTTTTTTCAACCCAAATAACTATGTAACTATAGCTGGCACCTGTGGGCATCAGGTCAGTGTTCAGCTGAGCTGCAGCAAAAATTGGGTATGGCTTTTTGCTGGAAAGTGGGGCTGGTCATAGGTGGGCCCAAATGTACATGAACTTAGCAGCAATGTGAGCATTTCACAATAATAGGCAGAGTGCCCTCTCACCAGGCTTCTGTGTTGTCATCTGTGCTGTGCTCAGCTGGCCTGGTGGTGATGCTTTGCTGGCTGGCCTGGTAGTGATGTGTGCTGGGCTGGATGGCCGTGATGTTGGATGACAGTGATTCTGTGCTAGCTGTGATGTTGGCTGGCGGTGATGCTAGCTGGTTGACAGTGATGTTGGGCTGGCTGGCTAGTGGTGATGCTCTGCTGGCCTGGCTGCTGCTGCTGCTGCTGGTGGTGGTGGTGGTGGTGGTGGTGGTGGTGGTGGTGGTGATGATGATGATGATGATGATGGTGGTGATGATGATGATGATGATGATGATGGTGATGGTGGTGGTGATGGTGATGGTGATGATGATGGTGGTGGTGGTGGTGGTGGTGGTGGTGGTGGTGGTGGTGGTGGTGGTGCTGGCAGCGGTGGTGGTGGTGCTGGCGGTGGTGGTGCTGGCCTGGTCTGGCTGGCGGCGATGCTGGCCTGGTCTGGCTGGCGGTGATGCTGGCCTGGCTTTCCTGGCTGTTAGTGATGCAGGGCTGGTGGTGGTGATGCTGGACTTGGCTGGCTGGGATGCTGCCGAGGTGGCTGGCTGTGATTACCTGTCATTTCGGAGGGCGGAAGCATGCATTCGATGGAGGCATGCTGGGGTCCAGATCTATTGCAAATATTTGCAAGCGTATTTCACATGCCCAATGTTCCACTCCTTGGACGTCGACCATGGCCAGTGGGGGACATCAACAACGGTACGTGTCAGGTGTTAACTACTTTTTTCAACACACCAACAAAACATATTGGTGTGTTGAAATGCATTGTTAATATCACCAGGCACACAGAGCCTACCTGGTTTCCAGACCTACCACGTACCGTTGTTTATGTCCCCCTCTGGCCACGGTCAAGTCCGAGGAGTGGAACAGTGGGTATGTAAAATATGCTTGCAAATATTTGCAATCTTGTATGTGCATTATTTCTAACTGATTTAAAGGCATTGCACTATAGAAGCACACTCTTCTCTCTTTGATACAGACCCAGCTGTCAAATCCCACCACTGAGAGAGCTGCCCTGGATGCTACCTTTCCTACTTTCATAGTCTAACCATTGGCATTGGAGGCCTGATTTACTTTGGACATAATAATATCCTTTAGTCCTAGTTGTAACATGGAGAGCACATGTATTTGTCTATTCTACATATCCATTACACTGCCTGGCCACAGTCATCACATGGGGCCGGGCAGCCAATGTGGGAAAAGTAAGGCTCACTCCTCCCTCATTTACTGCCTGGCCGCATGTGATGTCTGCCACTGGGAAGTGTAATGCACCTGTTGCTCTGCCCGCCGTATTCCTCCATCTTGTGCATGTTTCAGGCACCTACAGGGTAATGACTTCCATGCACCACACCATGCCATAGCAACAGACACCACTCCGGCATCCCCCAACATAGGGCACTGTGGCAAGCATCATCCGTGGCCTCCCCAGCATTAGGTTTGGGGTAGTGCCCCGGATCTATCACCTTAATGACGTGCCTAGCTGACACTGCTGTGTAACTTCAAAAAGAAAAAAGCACCGACAGGCTAAAGGAGTAAAATATCAACTAGTATTGCCAAGTCTTTCTTAAATTGTAATATTTCTAGCACTTTGCCATTTATTTTATATGGTACTCTTCACATGCCCATATGAACACATTGAGATGCTTTTGTAAAATGTCACTATAGTAAAGTCTCAATTAACAAGAACTCAACCATCTGGAAGTCTCAGCTAACTGGTGATCAGTGTGGGGTTGGGGGAGCTATGGTGCAGCGGAAGCAACTTACAATAACCTCCGGGTGCCAGCTGTCTTCACTCCTGCAGCTTCTGGCTGCTCTGCTGCATCCTCGTATGGTTCAGGTCATGTGACGCAGCAGGAACCGTACAGAGCACATGCAGCAAAGCAGCTGGGAGCTGCAGTAAGTAAAGATGACCTGGTGCCTGGGGGGTTTGCAAGTTGTTTCTGCTGCATGCTGCTATGCATTTCATCTGTGGAGGAGGTTAATACTATCGATTGAAACAACTTTTTTTTTAATACTCTATATTAGTGTACACATTACCACTAGTGCTAGGGGCACTTTATTTATTCACCCAGGTCTCTCTCACTATCCCTGCTTAAAAATTAATTTCTCACACAGCTTATAGTAGTTTGGGTCACCCAGAGCTGCTTGGTTACTCTGTCACACAGCTCACAAATATATTTCACTGTGTCATTCACAGCATGCAGGAGACATGAGGAGAAATAGGCTGATCAGAGGTGGTAACAGGTAACTAAATGAGCTGTAATATTGCTGGAAAATAACTAGCTATAACAGTAGTCTGTGTTTACACTCAGACTGGCTGCCTGCTTGAGGTGATTCACTCCAGGCTGCATCCACTTTACAAGCTGCTGAGAGGGGCAGACCACTGTCTACAATTAGCATTATTAGTATCTTTATCAGTCAAGAGAAGCAAAGATAATAAACACACATTGCTAGAATCTTTAACCCCTTACCACCATATCAACAAGATTCTTTCAGCAAGGTGATATTTAAACTATAAACTGAAGAGTTGATAGCAACTCCCCTGTGCAAAGACATGGTTTAGCCCTCTGGGAGCCCAGTATTTAGATACATTTTGTATCCAACACTGACGCCAAAACTGACAAAGGATTTTACAGCTGAGAGGAACAGCTGTGTGAGGAATCAAATTGCTCCTAGTACTTGTCCTAATGTGTGCTACAACATACAGCATTTCAAAATAAATGCATACATCGAAAGTATTCCTTTAAATGTAAAGCCAGTTGCATGAAATCTCATACACATTGCCAGCATGAGGCAATCACTACTATAGTCATTACTAATGACTATATGTTCTAAATGCATATGCAATACCGGTAATTGCCACCATTTTGAAAAATCTCACAGATACCAGTATATGCTGCTCAACTGCAATTTACATAATTCAATATTTAAGAACGTATGTCTATTTCATACAATAAAAGGCTCTAGATAGAGAAATTTTTCAGCATAGCATAGATTCAATAGACCTGTGAATGAGTACCTCAATCCTTGTCAAAATATGGACATTACATACTACATTAATTGATCTAAATTAGCTGCTTATAATTAACTAGGGCTGAACGATTTTCAGGTTTTTAAACCAAAATCGTGGTCAGGGGCAAGATGATCTTGAGATCGTCAAAGCTTCTCGCGCCCCCACTGGTTCCTGCTCTGCTCCGGCCCCAGGCCCCCTCCTCCAGTGAGACCTGATCCCCCTTGCTGGATTGCCATGCCATGGGCCGCTGTGAAGTGGTGGTTGAGCGTTGCCCAGTAACCACGGCCGCCAGGAAGTGATGTGATGTCATTTGCTATTTTATGTGTGTTTCTTCCAAACAACTTAACTTTGGTTTCATCTGTCCACAGAATTATTTGACAGTACTGCTGTGGAACATCCAGGTGCTCCTTGGCTAACACTTCACTCCAATTAACTTTTGGAGATGTCATTAGTCTAGGGCAGGGTTCCCCAAACGTTTTGGGTCGAGGGCCGGGTCAACATACTTCAGACTGCTGGGGGGCCGGAGCATACATATACATAAAATGATGTAGAAGTCTTTGTGGGCCAGACAGTGAAGCATACCCAGGTGACAACCTGCAGTCCAATTGGACAGCAGTGTCATCTGCTGTGGAATTTAATTGGAAACCAGCGAATTACTGCTTTCTGGTTTCCATGTGGATGTGGAGTCCTGCTATTTTATATGCAGACCACCAATATTTAAAGATGTAGCTGACCGCATCTATAAGTAATACATTTTGTGTGTGTGGGGCCGGTAAAAAAGCCTCAGGGTGCCTTCGTTTGAAGACCATTGTTCTAGGGGTTCACATACCTTTTCAACCTGCACTGTGAATGTTTACATGGTGTGTTCAATAAAAACATGGAAACCTTTAATTAATTGTGTGGTATTAAAGTGCAACTGTCGGGCATAAAATAAAAAAATCTATATTTTATTTTTATCTGGTAAACAAATAAGGTGTTAATCAGGCAATCCAAAAGTTAAAATCAATTTACTTGTTGATAAATGATCATTCCCCAGTTTACCTGACTCTTATTTGGTAGACACAAAGTTTGGTACACAAAAAGGAAGTTGCAGGGCATGCTGGGTTGTCCTTTTTTGCTTCTCTACTTCCCCTCAGACTTACTGTAACTAATGCAGCCTGATTGGCTGAAGCCACTTTCCCTCCTGTTTCCCCTCCCACACCTCTGTTCCTTTCTGATTGGCCAATATTTCTCATGCTGGGGCAATGTACTTTCTATAGTGAAGGGCGGGCGAATCAGGCACAGACTACGGGAGGAAATGACATCAGGATTGGCTTCAAAATAGCCAGAGTTAAAATGGGAAATGCTAAGAAGGATTTTCTCTTTTTTTTACTGTAGAAAAATCACTAAAATCTAAACGTGGACAGTGCAATACATGTCATGTAAGTAGAGCAAGTATTTATCAACTTTTATGTGTTTGTTTTTTTTTTTGTGCAAGATAGTATGGCTGACAGCTCCTCTTTAAGCAGACTGTGATTTTCTATTGTTGTGGCTTAGATGAAGCTCAGATCATATTTTATGACCAATTAGTGCAGAAATCCAGATCATTCCAAAGGGTTTACATACTTTTTGTTGCTACTGTAATGAATGTACATTTTGTAACATCTTGGACTAATTACATTCTGTGATGTAAACAGAGGCGCCAAAAGAATAAAATATGCTAAAATATTAAAAAAAGGCAGTGGTGGACTTACCTCCTAAAAGCAGACACTGAACTGTCAATTTCAACAAACATACATTTATTAATAATACTCCACAAAGTGCTCGCAATGCGTTTCATATGTGTAATCCTGCTTCTTCAGGCAATAAACAGGGGAGCATATAACTGAAAATCAAGAGACAAATTAATTGCATCAGATCCATATACTGTCTGTAACCCTAAACTTTATTTATACAATGCATGCTGGGATATCATGACGATTTTTTAGTAGGGATTGCTTGGTTGCTGCATAAGTGTATGTGCAATTATAGTGAAGCATAAATTATCATATTGATAAGGTGTGAGGGTAACGTAAAAATTATACCAAGGTATATAATAGTAATGGAGTGGTATATATTAGTTATAAATAGTGGTGAAGGCTATGCATTTAAATAAATAGGCGAGTGTATATGATAGGTAAAGTTCAGAGGGTGGGGGGAAAAATAGGTAAGAAGTAAAATAAATAGACAATGGAATGAATCGTAAAATAAATAGTAGATAGTAAGTTGTAACCTGAGTAGTAAAATGAATAAACAAAGTAAAGTGAATAGGCAAAGTGAAAATAGAAAAACAAGATGATACAAATTTTGCTTACCAGTATTTGGTCAGGGATGCACCTGGCGCCTCTGTACCTATGTGTTGTGTATCGGTGCTTTAAATAGCTAAAAGCGCCGTGTCTTATCCAATGAGAGAGAGGGGTTTAATAGCTTCCGCCCGCCAGAGTGATGCAACCTTACGGTCGCATCCTATGACATCAGGCACATGCTCAGCAGCGTGTTTTGGCCGTGTCTTAATCTGCACATGCGTGGTTGAGTAAAATGACTGCAGAAGCCATATTGGTTGGGGACGAGCCGCGCTGTATGGGACGGCAGTCTGTATCTGATGTGATCTGCTTTGTAAATGAGAAAATTAGCCTCTGACAGGTTTAGAAGTAGTGGGGAAAATTGGTGGCATATTATACAGTGGTGTGAAAAACTATTTGCCCCCTTCCTGATTTCTTTTTCTTTTGCATGTTTGTCACACTTAAATGTTTCTGCTCATAAAAAAAGTTAACTATTAGTCAAAGATAACATAATTGAACACAAAATGCAGTTTTAAATGATGGTTTTTATTATTTAGTGAGAAAAAAAACTCAAAACCTACATGGCCCTGTGTGAAAAAGTGATTGCCCCCCTTGTTCAAAAATAACTTAACTATGGTTTATCACACCTGAGTTCAATTTCTGTAGTCACCCCCAGGCCTGATTACTGCCAAGCCTGTTTCAATCAAGAAATCACTTAAATAGGAGCTATCTGACACAGAGAAGTAGACCAAAAGCACCTCAAAAGCTAGACATCATGCCAAGATCCAAAGAAATTCAGGAACAAATGAGAACAAAAGTAATTGAGATCTATCAGTCTGGTAAAGGTTATAAAGCCATTTCTAAAGCTTTGGGACTCCAGCGAACCACAGTGAGAGCCATTATCCACAAATGGCAAAAACATGGAACAGTGATGAACCTTCCCAGGAGTGGCTGGCCGACCAAAATTACCCCAAGAGCGCAGAGAAAACTCATCCGAGAGGCCACAAAAGACCCCAGGACAACATCTAAAGAACTGCAGGCCTCACTTGCCTCAATTAAGGTCATTGTTCATGACTCCACCATAAGAAAGAGACTGGGCAAAAACGGTCTGCATGGCAGATATCCAAGGCGCAAACCACTTTTAAGCAAAAAGAACATTAAGGCTCATCTCAATTTTGCTAAAAAAAATCTCAATGATCGGCAAGACTTTTGGGAAAATACCTTGTGGACCGACGAGACAAAAGTTGAACTTTTTGGAGGGTGCGTGTCCCGTTACATCTGGCGTAGAAGTAACACAGCATTTCAGCAAAAGAACATCATACCAACAGTAAAATATGGTGGTGGTAGTGTGATGGTCTGGGGTTGTTTTGCTGCTTCAGGACCTGGAAGGCTTGCTGTGATAGATGGAACCATGAATTCTACTGTCAACCAAAAAATCCTGAAGGAGAATGTCCGGCCATCTGTTTGTCAACTCAAGCTGAAGCGATCTTGGGTGCTGCAGCAGGACAATGACCCAAAACACACCAGCAAATCCACCTCTGAATGGCTGAAGAAAAACAAAATGAAGACTTTGGAGTGGCCTAGTCAAAGTCCTGACCTGAATCCTATTGAGATGTTGTGGCATGACCTTAAAAAGGCGGTTCATGCTAGAAAACCCTCAAATAAAGCTGAATTACAACAATTCTGCAAAGATGAGTGGGCCAAAATTCCTTCAGAGTGCTGTAAAAGACTTGTTGCAAGTTATCGCAAACGCTTGATTGCAGTTATTGCTGCTAAGGGTGGCCCAACCAGTTATTAGGTTCAGGGGGCAATTTCTTTTTCACACAGGGCCATGTAGGTTTTGAGTTATTTTTCTCACTAAATAATAAAAACCATCATTTAAAACTGCATTTTGTGTTCAATTATGTTATCTTTGACTAATAGTTCACGGTTTTTGATGAGCAGAAACATTTAAGTGTGACAAACATGCAAAAGAATAAGAAATCAGAAAGGGGGCAAATAGTTTTTCACACCACTGTAAATATAGTATAATAATCAATTGAACGTATCTCCAGGTGGTGCAAGGACAACCAGCTTGTACTCAACGCAGCAAAGACAGTTGAGCTGATAGTGGATTTCAGAAGGCGCCCCCACACACTCGACCCAGTCTCCATTGAAGGCACTGATGTCTCCAGGGTGTCGAGTGTCCGCTTCCTAGGTGCCACCATCACCAATGACTTGAAGTGGGCTGAGAATACCACTAAGGTTCAGAAGAAGGCTCAGCAGAGGCTATTCTTCCTGAGGCAGCTGAGGAAATTTGGGATGCCGCGGGAACTGATGTCAACTTTTTACACTGCCACCATTGAGTCTATACTTTGCTCCTCCATAGTTGTCTGGTATGCAGGCGCCACTGCGAGTGACAGACTCAAGCTCCAGAGAGTAATCAATACTGCAGAGAGAATCATTGGGTCATCTCTTCCACCTCTGGACCTCCTACACACCTCTAGACTGTGGTCGAGAGCAAATAAAATACGGAACGACCCCTCCCACCCCGGCAGTCGCTACTTTGACTGCCTGCCTTTGGGTCGCCGCTACAGATCCATCCCTTCCAAGACCACCAGACATTTAAATACTTTCTTTCCCCAAGCCGTCCGCCTGCTGAACTCGAGCTACCACCCTCGCGAAACACGATAGTCTCGCACTGCGGCCCAAATCAAGTTGCACCCTTTATCAAGTTATGCCAGTAATGTAATCTCGCTGCTGCTTAAACATTATAGTTGGTATTATTATTATCTTGTATTCTCTATATCTCTGTCTGTCTATTGTCTAAATGCCCCTTTCACATGTAACAAACTTTTCCATGCCGTGTGTACCACAAAAAATTCCGGGTGTGATGTCTGTCGTACTCGGCGAATAAACTGATTCTGATTCTGAATTTCTGTAATTTATATAACTAATTCGTACTCAAAGTTGTGGATCTGATGATAGATCTTGCATATTCAGGAAAAAACAAAACAAATATATAACAATAAATACATGTAACAATCATTAACCACTTCCCCACCGAGGGGATTTACCCCTGAAACACCAGAGCAATTTTCACCTTTCAGCACTCCTTCCATTCATTTGTCTATAACTTTATTATTACTTATCGCAATGAAATGAACTATATCTTGTTTTTTTTTGCCACCAATTAGGCTTTAGATCCGGAAGGACGCTTACAGGAAGCACTATGAGGCTGGGAAAATCACAATGATCGCGCTGTTTCTCATAGAAGCAGCAGATCATTGTGGGGGCTTAGATCAACGAACGGGACTGGATTTTCCCGTTCATTGATCTGCGAGCTGGCAGTGGCGTGCACGAGCGGCGGGAGTGCACGCGCGAGCGGCAAGAGCGCTGACAGCGGCGGTAGCACGGGAGGTACGGATTTCTCCGTCCCTTGGTTTTTTAAGGGTGGAAAAAGGGACGGTGAAATCCGTACCATGGGGGGTAAAGTGGTTAATGGATAAAACATGGAAAAGGAAGTTGAAAATTAAAAAAATTCAAAACATAGTCATAGTAAAAAAAATAATAAAATAAACATGGACAATATTAAAGTAAATCCATAAAATAAAATTGGTATAAAGTGATCGTGCCTACAATGTATACGATGCATTAGTCTGAAGGTTTTGGAGTACAGTATGCTATAACCATCAAGATTCCCTATACTCGCGGTTTGTGATGGATTCTTTTATACATGTATACGTGAAAGTATATAGATATCTGTCATCAAGATGTCTTCCGTTGAGCATTTTATGATGGACATCATTAATAGCCAGAAAGAAGTTTTAAAAGCCGTATCATAAGAATGCAAAATCACGGTGTATATATAAAATAAATAAAAAGGTATGATAAAAAAAGCGACTGTAAAAATAAATAAATACGGACGTATGTTGTTTAGTAAACTTTCTCCAGTTGCTCGTTTAAGCCATCTGGAGTGAGGGTTTTTAGTATTTGAATCCAGTACATCAATCGTTTTTTTTTAAAAGATCAAAAGCATCCGATTGATTAGGGTGTATGGTTTCGATAAGCGTCATGTGAAAGAAATTCGGGTTGCTGTTGTGATGGGTGCTGAAGTGACGTAAAACGCTGTGCAGGGGAATTTTTTTTTATATATCTTTCTTTTACTTTGGCCAATCCCCTACTTCGTGCTGGTTGAGTGGTACTGGAGCTGGCGGGGACATTAGATGACATAAATAACGTATCTTGCAGGAGGATGTCCAATCTATTTTTTAAGATGCTGTAAATTTGTGGATGTCGGGCATTATATCTTGTGATGAATATGGGACAACAATCAGAATCGGGGTTAACCGTGGTGAGGGGGGGGGGGGGGTTGTGGCTTTGTCCATGTCACGTTGAATTTTGCATCTTTTATTAATTTTTTGGTTTATTTTTGGGCTAGAAATTTATGGGTGAGGATGTTGACTTGGGCATAATATTTTTTTTGATCGGTGCAGTTTGTATGAATTCTCCTATACTGACTGTATGGTGTGTTTTTTGTCCAGGGGTGGTGATGAAAGCTATGAAAATGGGTGTAGATATTGGCATCAACAGGTTTAAAATAGTTTTTCGGTACAGCGTTATCCACCCCTGGTGGAGGGGCATACCCCCTTTTTTCTATCTACAGAGAGTGACTTCTTAATCCTGAGTGAGGACAGGTCTAATTTCCTCATCTGCCTATACAGTGGTTGCCTGTGAGGAAACGCGGAAAAGCCGCCGCAAAGGCTCAGAGTGAGGCGGCTGTTCCCGCGTCTAACATGGCGGCACAACGCGGAGAAACCGCCGCATGCCGCATGGGCAGAGCGGTGGAGTCCGCGTTGGAGGCGGCAGATTGCACGCATGGCAGAGCAGCTGACATTGCGGCCGGACGCGGGGAAACCGCCGCTCGCTTAGAGAGCGGGGCGGCGGTCCCCGCGCCTGAATCAATGGTTGCATTGCAAGACATGTCTGGTGTGGCTGGGACTGCTAGTCCACACAGATTCAGAAGGACGTGCGCGCGCTGAGAGGCAGAGCGTATATGACAGCCAGAAAAGGGTCAGCTGACCAGGCTGGTCAGCTGACATTTTCACCACCTGCCATTGGTCCAGCACTTAGGGGAGGCGCAGGAGAGCGCTTTACTATATATACTGGGTGCTGGACATTCTCTGGTTGTGTGCCGTTGCGATCACAACGTGGTAGCACTCAGACCTTGTCTGTATCTGTATTCTAGCATAGTTTCCAAAGGTGTTGACATCAAGGCGTTCACACCTTAGCATTAGGAACATTGAATTGTATTATTTGTTATGACCTTCTGCCTGCCTGATTATCCCTCTGAACTCTGATCTTGTACCTTGCTATTTCTGATATCCTGTTGCCAAACTCTGCTCGTTCCTGGACTCTGTATCTGCCTCATGATTCTGTACTGTGCTACTCTGATATTCCATTGCCAAACCCTGTCTGATTATTGGATTCCGTATCTGCCTCCTGAATCTGTATCTGTCTGTGTGTTAACGACCTGGCTTGCCGACCTCGAGAACTGGCTTTACTGTTAAAGGCAGTTCCCAGACCTGTTAGTGACACCCTCCCTCTCGGGTGTCACTCACGCTCTGTCCTTCCTACCCTCAGCCTAGCTCCTCCCTCCTGGAGAGTCTAGGCCATAGGAAGGAACATACTTCTGGAGAAGTACTCAAAGTATACTGTTGCATCTAACACTCACTTGTTCTCTCTGGTGTCCAGAGGTTAGTAGATATATCTGATTATCGGTGATACTGCAGATCACCAATAATCAGGTATATTCTGTATTGCTGGTGAGACTGCAGTTCACCGGTAATCAGATCCTCTCTGTGTTACACCGATCGTTCCATTGCCTATGTGGTAACCCTGGTTTGTGAGTATAATTTTATGCTTTGAATTTTGCATCTTTTATTAATGTTTTGGGGGTATTTTCAGGCTAGAAATGTATAGGTGAGGATGTTGGCTTAGGCATAATATTCTTTCTCTCATTGTCCTTCAGGATGGCTTCCTCCCGAAAGGAGACTGACCCACCCCTGAAAGGAAACCGGCAAATTAAATCAATTAGGCCCCGTCCACATAAGCTCCCTCTCCTCCTAACCAACTCAGTTATTGACTATTTCCCTACACCCGAGGTTACAGGCTGTTAGGGACATCGAGGACGGGGGAGCCTGTGTGGCACCTGTCTTTAAAAGAGGTGTTCATTGTTTCACTATAATATCCAGCTGCAGGGGGACTATCTTGTTTGATGTGCCATGTGACTAAGATTGGTAAGGTAATTTTACTGCTGGTCGTTTGCCTTTCCAAAAGCCCTATGGGGTGGAGGGAAGGTCCTGCGGCTGCTGCCTCCTGTAAAAATGGAGTATGTGGATTCTGTGGGGCTTTCCTAGCTCTGTCTGCGGTAGCCACCATACAGGGACGGGCGGTGTCCTCCACATTCAAAGGCGGATGACGTTACGCGTCCGCCTCTCCCATACGTATGACATGGACGCACTGAAGGGCGTTCTCCGTCTCGTGATTTCAGCGTCTTCCCCATCGGAGATGCAAGCGGGGGGCGGAGCAGTGAAGCGGGGAATCCCCAGGCCGGACACAGAGTTAATTAGATCCGCGGTAGGCGGATTGGGCAGCAGATGACGTTCTGACTAATGTCAGCAGAGGAGCAGAGGCGTAGCTAGGGTTTTCAGCACCCGGGGACAAATGGTCATTTTTGCGCCCTCTGGGGATGCCTGGGCAATGCAATGTAGGTATTTGGACAATAAACGTTTAGAATAAGGATTAAGATTATGGGGATAGGGATACAATTAAGGGAAAACATTACGCCTGGTACACATGATGCTATTTCCCGTCAGATCGACAGGTCGAATTGATAATTTCCAGTATGTCCGACCTGTTCCCGATCAAGAACAGGATTTTATGAAGTAGTGATCTGAAAAATGATCCTGTTCTCGATCAGGTGTAGATTGGACATGATGAAAATTATTGTTCTGACCTGTTGATTTGACAGGAAATAGTGTTTTGTGTACCAGCCTTTAGGTTAGTTAAGGTAGATTCAACCAAGAGACAAATCTCTCTCGGATCAAATCTGATTAGAGAGAGATCTGTTGGCTGCCCATACACTGCAGGCTGATTCACGATCGATTTCATGCTGAAGTGTGCCGCATCTGCCATAGTGTATGAATGTGTATGTACAGTACATGTGTGCATTTATACATTACCCTCTGGGGATAGTCAGTGACATGATTATGTACTCTGTAAAGTGCTGCAGAAGATGTCCGTGCTATATAAGTACAGAATAATCATATGGTAGGACATTAGACTATGACTATGGTGGGATTAGATTGTGAGCTCCCCTGAGGACAGTCAGTGACATGACTATGTACTCTGTAAAGTGCTGCAGAGGATGTCCGTGCTATATAAATACATAATAATAATATGGTAGGACATTAGACTACGGTAGGATTAGATTGTGAGCTCCTCTGAGGACAGTCAGTGACATGACTATTTACTCTGTAAAGTGCTGCAGAAGATGTCAGTGCTATATAAATACATAATATTCATATGACAGGATTAGACTGTAAGCTGCTCTGAGGACAGTCAGTGACTATGTACTCTGTAACAAGCTACAGAGGACATGAGAATAGTATAAATATTTTATAATAATTAGGGTGACACATTAATAGGCTGCTGCAGGGTGAGAAAAAAGTGCTGGTGCTCAAAGACAGAAACAATATCCTGTAAACAGCTGGGTGAACCACTGTGCTCAGAAGACCAACATGCAATAACAAAAGAACCAACTTCAGGTGCCCATACATCTTCTGATCTCTCTAGAATCTCATGTGATCGGAGAGAGATCTGTCAGCTGCCCATACACCACAGACAAATTCCTGATAGATTTCAGCATAAATCTCTCGTGAATCAGCCTTGTGACACCGCATCCACCATCTCACCGCCCCCACGCTGCCCCCCTAATGTAAAATGCCTGGTGCCGTATACTTTACTTGTCCGTTGCTGGTGTTGGCTTTGTCTACATACATGCGCCCCAAATGATTGCCGATGTATACTTGGGCACGTGTGTGACATCACCCACGTAATGCCTGGCAACCAGGTGGGGCGCCTGTATGTAGACACAGACAAGTATACTGCACTGGGGGAACATTTTACATTAGGGAGGATACCGGGTTCTGTCGCGTTTGTCCTGATATTGCACACCATTACCGACATGTACTCGATCAAGCAAGTTTACATGCAACCAATTTCCCTAAACCCGAAATTGGTTGCATCGTCAATCGAGCATGCTCTTGGCAGCACTGATTTTCATCCAATGAGATTATATTGATCTAATCTATTTCACTCCCGGCAAAGTGTGATATTATAATGATCCTATCTAATCAGATGGTCGATTTGCAGCAAAGTCGCCTGATGTATGGCCACCTTTAGATGAACCCACATGTGAATAGTTTTTGGAGTCTGTGAGGGAATAAAAAACAAAAGTTTGCTTTCTTAAAACAGAAAGAATTTGCGATAATTCAGGTTGGAGTGAGCTTGAGATCTCCCAGGGCATCACTGCTGAATATATGCAAATTAACCATTGTACCCTTAGAAGCTAAACACACCTCCAGAACCGCTGGAATGCAATGATGTGTCAGCTTGTTAATTTGTACAGAGCCATAATAATCCAACATGCATACAGACTGTTTCGGGTTGTTTGATCCTCATCAGTGCATGGCATGGATTAATTTGGCTCTATGCAGTAGGGCTTGTAACACCGAGAGGTACAGACTAACCAGCAAGCTCATGGTGACCCAGAACTCATTGGAGTGTGTAAGGGACTACAATGGTCCTAAAAGCCCCCTTACTAAGATGTTAAGAAAAACAAGTTTGCTTTCTAAAAACAGAAAGAATTTGCGATAATTCAGGTTGGAGTGAGCTTGAGATATCTCCCAGGGCATCACTGCTGAATATATGCAAATTAACCATTGTACCCTTAGAAGCTAAACACACCTCCAGAACCGCTGAAATGCAATGAGGCAATAAAAAGGGAGATGACTGAGGAAGGAGAAGAGCAGCCTGATGAGATGAAAGAAGAGGCTGCATGAATATATGAGAACTGATAGAAGCTAGACAGCTGCAGTGTAAACCTATATACAATTGTATGGGCAGCAAGTAATCTGCAGCACTATATTATATAACAAAGGGCTAAAGCACAAGTTGGCACACTATTAAATAATTGTAAGAAAACATACTCCATTAGCATTGCTCTGCAATCATTAAATTAGTGCCTCTCGCTCTCCACAGTAGCTCAGGACCAGGTAGCTAAAGTAAACAATATGCCAGCAAACGTTTCACACACTAGTTCTCTACCTCCTTGATTCTGACAGCAATCAGCAGCATCTCCTCCACACTCATTAGCTAGAAACCAGCTATCTCGTCTTCTCCTGCTTTGCTTTAATTCCCCGCTCTGTTTGGCTTAGCCCCGCCCCTCGCTCAGTGTCACAGAGGAGAGAAGAGGAGGGGCGCTCTCTTCTCTATGCACACAGGCAGGAGAGACTGGAAAACAGCGCGGCAGCAGACAGCTGATTACTGAGAAAGAGCTGATGTGAGGCTACAGTGCAACACCCGCCCCAGCTCCCTGCCTCTCACCAGGCACCCTTCACTGCTGAAGCACCCCCCCAAATGCTGGGGGGGGCAGATGTACCCCTCTGCCCCACCTCCCTACGCCTGTGCAGAGGAGGCGGTGCTGACTCAGAGGCTCGTAGTTTAAAGCCTCCTGTTACCACATACCTGAGTGAATGGACAGCATGGAGCAGGCTGAAGCTGGACCTAATGCCACCCAACGGTCAGTGGATGCACCTGAGCAGGCAGTGAATGCTCCACAGGTACTGTGACTCCCTCGCATCCTCCTTCAGAATATAGGTAGACACTATCTTATGGGGGCTTGTTGTTTGTGGTTTTGCAGGTTATGAAGTATACTGACAAAAGGTGTAGAAAATGTGATGTTAATTTACCATCGGGGAATAGGAGATCTCAGTGTGTAGATTGTATAGCTAAACAGTAGGGCTGCACGATTTTAGGGAAAAATCGAAATTGCGATTTTTCTCTCAGAAATTGCAATTTCGATTTTTCCCCGATTTTTTTTTTTTTCAAATGCTGGGGGGGAGGGGACTGCACTGCCCGGTCCGCTGTAATACTTTGCTTCTAGCCCCGCTGTGCGCGGATTGGCCAGAAGCAGTGAATATGTATGAGTGTTAATGGGGGGGGGGGGGCGGATCCACTCCAGCGAGCGGCCGGGCACTTACAGCATTACCAATCGCTGGCTAGCGATGGAATGACGGCAGCGGTAGGCGGAGCTATATGCTCTGTACAGCTCCGCCTACCACTGCCGTCATTCCATCGCTAGCCAGTGATTGGTAATGCTGCTGTATGTGCCCGGCCGCTCGTTCGAGTGGATCCGCCCCCCGCTCATTAACACTCATACATATTCACTGCTTCTGGCAAATCCACGCACAGCGGGGCCAGAAGCAATGTATTACAGACAGCGAACCGGGCAGTGCGGACCGGATTGGCCAGAAGCAGTGAATATGTTTGAGCGTTAATGAGCGGGGGGCTGATCCACTCGAGCGAGCGGCCGGGCACATACAGCATTACCAATCACTTGCTAGCGATGGAATGACGGCAGTGGTAGGCGGAGCTGTACAGAGCATACAGCTCCGCCTACCGTTGCCGTCATTCCATCGCTAGCCAGTGATTGGTAATGCTGTATGTGCCCGGCCGCTTGCTGGAGTGGATCCGCCCCCCCCCCCCGCTCATTAACACTCATACGTCTTCACTGCTTCTGGCCAATCCGCGCACAGCGGGGCCAGAAGCAAAGTATTAAACAGCCGACCGAAAAACCGATGGTACTGACGATCAGCAGGTCGTCTTGCCACGAACCGCGGTTTCGGTTTTACCGAAAAACCGTGCAGCCCTACAAACAGTCCTCTACCACATCTACCCCTGTTGATACAAATGCTACTAATAGAGCCATATTGGACCTTATGAATGCTATGAAGGCTGAACTGGCTACTACTTTTGCTGCATTAAGGTCTGCCCATTCAGTTCCAGCACAGGCTGTGTCTGAACTGCAAGGGGGCTCAGCATAGTTACATAGTTATTTTGGTTGAAAAAAGACATGCGTCCATCGAGTAGTACAAAGTACAACTCCAGCCTGCTCCCTCACATATCCCTGTTGATCCAGAGGAAGGCGAAAAAACCCTTACAAGGCATGGTCCAATTAGCCCCAAAAGGGAAAAATTCCTTCCCGACTCCAGATGGCAATCAGATAAAATCCCTGGATCAACATCATTCTGCCTTACCTAGTAATTGTAGCCATGGATGTCATTCAACTCAAGGAAAGCATCTAAGCCCCCTTTAAATGCAGGTAAAGAGTTTGCCATAACGACTTCCTGTGGCAATGCATTCCACATCTTAATCACTCTTACTGTAAAGAACCCTTTCCTAAATAAATGGCTAAAACGTTTTTCCCCCATGCGCAGATCATGTCCTCTAGTCCTTTGAGAAGGCCTAGAGACAAAAAGCTCATCCGCCAAGCTCTTATATTGCCCTCTGATGTATTTATACATGTTAATTAGATCTCCTCTAAGGCGTCTTTTCTCTAGACTTAATAAACCCAGTTTATCTAACCTTTCTTGGTAAGTGAGACCTTCCATCTCACGTATCAATTTTGTTGCTCGTCTCTGCACCTGCTCTAAAACTGCAATATCTTTTTTGTAATGTGGTGCCCAGAACTGAATTCCATATTCCAGATGTGGCCTTACTAGAGAGTTAAACAGGGGCAATATTATGCTCGCATCTCGAGTTTTTATTTCCCTTTTAATGCATCCCAAAATTTTGTTAGCTTTAGCTGCAGCGGCTTGGCATTGAGTACGATTATTTAACTTGTTGTCGATGAGTACTCCTAAGTCCTTCTCCAAGTTTGATGTCCCCAACTGTCTCCCATTTATTTTGTATGGTGCTAGACCATTGGTACGACCAAAATGCATGACTTTACATTTTTCAACATTGAATTTCATCTGCCATTTATGTGCCCATATAGCCATCCTATCCAGATCCTGTTGCAATATGACACTATCTTCCTGAGAGTTGATGATTCTGCACAATTTTGTATCATCTGCAAAAATGGCAACATTGCTCACTACTGCATCCACTAGGTCATTAATAAATAAATTGAAGAGCACTGGACCCAGTACAGACCCCTGTGGTACCCCACTGCTAACAGTCTCCCATTTTGAGTATGATCCATTGACCACAACTCTTTGTTTTCTGTCCATTAGCCAGTTCCCTATCCAAGCACACAGACTCTTCCCCAGTCCTTGCATCCCCAACTTTTGCACCAGACTTTTGTGGGGAACAGTGTCGAAGGCCTTAGCAAAGTCCAAGTATATCACATCTACAGCATTCCCAATATCCATATTAGCATTCACTACCTCATAAAAGCTGAGCATGTTAATCAAACAGGACCTGTCTTTAGTAAACCCATGTTGATGCTGAGAAATAAGATTCTTTTCTACTATGAAGTCATGTATAGTATCTCTTAGTAACCCCTCAAATAGTTTTCATACAACTGATGTTAAGCTTACAGGTCTATAATTTCCTGGATCTGATTTTTTGCCCTTCTTAAATAATGGGAAAACGTGGGCTGTACGCCAATCCACTGGGACTCTGCCAGTTGAAAGAGAGTCACAAAAGATAAGATAAAGGGGTTTATCTATAACTGAACTTAATTCCCTTAGGACCCGAGGATGCATGCCATCCGGGCCAGGTGCCTTGTCTATTTTTAATTTATTTAGTCTTGCCTTCACTTCTTCCTGCGTTAATTTAATATTACAGTTAGAAGATTGAGACTCTTCTGCCTCTGTAATTTGCAACAGTGCTGTTTCCTTTGTGAAGACAGAAGCAAAGAAAGCATTTAATAACTCTGCCTTACCTTGGTCATCCACCATTGAGTTACCACCCTCATCCTTTAGGAGTCCTATACAGTCAACCTTTCTTTTTTTAGAGTTGATGTACTTGTAGAACTTTTTTGGGTTAGATTTGATATCCCTAGCGATTTGATTTTCAGCTTCGATCTTTGCCAGCCTAATTTCTTACCAATTTTTATTGCACTCCTTATAATTGCTGAGTGCAGCCTCGGTCCCCTCCTGTTTTAGGACCTTATAGGCATTCTTTTTCCTCTTCATTTTATCTCTAACCTTTCTATTCATCCATAGAGGCCTTTTTTTATTCCTAGACATTCTGTTTCCATATGGGATATACATACTACAATACTGATTGAGAATACGTTTAAAAGCTTGCCATTTCCCTTCAGTGTCCTCCCCTTGTAGTACATTAGCCCAGTTCACCAAACTTAGTGTCTGCCTAATTTGATTGAACTTTGCTTTTCTAAAATTCATAGTTTTAGTGGTCCCGCTGCCCCGTGGCCTATCAGTCACCAGATCAAACGTTATCATGTTGTGATCACTATTTCCCAAATGTTCTTGAACCTGCACCTTTGCTACATTATCTGGTCTATTAGAAATGATCAGATCCAGTAACGCATTCCCCCTAGTTGGTTCCGTTACCATTTGAGTCAAGTAATTGTCCTGTAGTGCTGCCAGAAATCTGCTGCTTTTACCAGAATGGGAAGCCTCAATACCCCAGTCAATGTCTGGAAAGTTGAAGTCGCCCATAACTATGACCTCATTTTTACTTGCAGCTTTTTCAATTTGCTGCAGTAATCGCAGTTCTGCAGCTTCATGAATATGTGGTGGCCTGTAGCATACCCCAATAAGCAATTGGCAACTTTTATTTCCACCATGAATATTTACCCAAACGGACTCCACATCTTCGCAATCTTCCTCCATCTCATCGTTGAGGACAGCTGTAAAAGAATTCTTAACAAAGAGACAAACCCCTCCACCTTTTTTCCCTGTTCTATCCCTCCTAAACACATTGTATCCTTTTAAATTAGCTATCCAGTCATGGCTTTCATCCATCCATGTCTCGGTTATTCCCACAATGTCATAGCCTTTGTCATTCAGAATGAACTCTAGTTCGTCTATTTTGTTTGCAAGGCTCCGAGCATTGGTTACCATGCACTTTATATTTTTACCACCACATTTACCAATTTTGTTTACCTGAAATGGGCTACTTGAAGTTTTGCCAACCTCCTTAATCTTTACACTGTCCCCACCCCCCTCTCCACCCCCATAATGTTAGGCTCCCACTGTCTTTTTTACCTTATCTTGTCTACGTATTGAGACTTTATCCTCCCGCCTCCCCCCAGATCCTAGTTTAAAATCTCCAACCGTTTAGCCATCATCTTCCCCAATGCAACTGCACCCTCCCCATTAAGGTGCAGCCCATCCCTGCTGTAGAACCTGTAGCCGACTGCAAAGTCTGCCCAGTTCTCCAGGAACCCAAACCCTTCCTTCCTACACCAATTTCTCAGCCACTTATTTAACTCCCTAAGCTCCCTCTGTCTCTCAGATGTAGCACGTGGCACTGGCAGTATTTCAGAGAACACCACCTTGGAGGTCCTTGCTTTAAGTTTATCTCCATTGAAGACAGTCAGATTCCTGGTGTGTCAGGGATACCCTCTTTTCAGGATAGACCGACTCCGTTACAATCATTTGATGGTGTGTTACCTGTCTTTCTATCACAGTCTCTATCGCAGAGTTTACCTCCTGCTCAGTTACCTAGAGGGGATCCTCAGGGGGTATAGAGACTATATCTGAGGAGGAGGATGAGGAGTTCATGGAGGAGGGAGAGGCCAGGGACTTTGATGTATCTCCTGATTCTGGTCCTTCTAGAACCTCGCAATACTTGTATAGTACTGAGGATACCTTGGAATTGTTAAAGGCCATTTATAACTCTGAACTGATTCCTGAGACCGCACCATTGACCTCTGCGCAAGACGAGATTTATAGAGGGTTGGAGGGTCAGCCAACTAAATGCTTCCCTGTACATTCCGCTATTAAGCACATTATCTCATTGCAGTGGAAAGTTCCAGAAAGGAAATTATTCATTCCCAGGTCTTTCAAGAGGGCGTTCCCCTTTAAGGAGCATTATCAGGCTCCATGGGCCAAATTTCCAAGGCTTGACGCTCCTCTGGCTCAGCATTCCAGAGGGACTGACCTTTCATTTGAGGATATTGGCAATCTAAAAAATTCCGATGGATAAAAAGGCTGAAACTTTGTTGAAAAGGGCCTGGGATTCGGTTTTCTTTTCATTTAAGCCAGCCATATCCTCTACCTGTTTGGCCAGAAACTTGGATGAGTGGATATCAGGTCTTAAGAAGCAACTGGTGGAGGGTACGCCTCACGAGAAGATTTCGTCCTCTTTGTCGATGATAGTTAAAGCAGTGGCTTTTTGGCAGATGCAACCTCTGAAAGCCTCAGATCTGCAGCTGAGACTGCGGCTTTGATCAATTCAGCCCGCAGGGCTATTTGGCTCAATACATGGGAAGGTGATCTGGGTTTCAAGCATAAACTCTGGGCAATGGAATTCCAGGGCGAATTACACTTTGGGAAGGATCTGGAAGCAGTACTGGAGAGATCCTCAGATAAGGGCGAAAAATTCCCAGGTAAGAAAAAGAAACCAGTTCGTACGCCCTTTCAGAACAGGGGTCCTTACCAGAACAAAAGAACCGGGGGGAGAATCCAGAGTCAGTCCAGAAAGTGAACCTATAACTCCAGTAAAGGTCGGGGGGAGACTTCTTTCCATTTTACCAGCTTGGGAAAAGATTATAACCAGCCAGTTCATACTAGACCTAATAAGGAATGGGTACAAACTGGAATGTCTGTCCCGACCTCCCCCCAGCAGACTTGTGACAGGGACCCCCAAGGATCCAGACAAGGCACAGGCCTTGCTAGACTCAGTGACGGACTCTACTATCCCAAAATGTAATGCAAATGGTACCAGTAGAGGACCACTTCAAAGGGTTTTACGCCAGGGTTTTCATAATCAAAAAACCCTCCGGAAAGTTTCAGATGATTTTAAATCTGAAACCTCTGAATCTTTACATTGTGGAGAAACACTTCCGTATGGAAAGCATCGCCTCTGTCCAGAATCTGATATGGCCCGGCGCCTTCATGGCGACTATCGATCTCGAAAACGCGTATCTGCATGTACCGATTCACCCTCTGTACCAAAGGTATCTAAGATTCGCAGTCCGGTTCGGCGACAGCGTTTGCCACTATCAGTACCGAGCTCTTCCTTTCGGAATATCGTCAGCCACGAGGATATTCACGATTGTAGCAGAGGCAGCGGCTTTCCTCCATCTCCACAATGTAAGGGTTCTCCTTTGGGACCTGGGGTGGATGATAAGCAAGGAGAAATCCAACTTGCTTCCAACCCAAAATTAAATTTTCTTAGGACTACTGTGGGACACAAAACAGGAGAAAGTGTTTTTTCCACAGGGCAAGGCAGCAAAGTTGCTGGTAAGATTGCGACAGTTCAGATCAGAGCAGACAGTACCGATCACGGAGGTTATGTCGCTACTAGGACTAATGACGTCCGCCATTCCAGTAGTAGAGTGGGCCCAGGTTCACACTCTGACACTACAGACTTGGCTACTGAACACTTGGGACAACACACAGGCTTCATTGGACAGACAGGTTACAATTCCAGACTGTGTATTCGAGTCCCTGACATGGTGGGAGCATCCTCACAGACTGCAGTTAGGTCGACAGTGGGTGCAGAGATCTCCCCTAAAAATCTTCACGGACGCCAGCAGTTGGGGCTGGGGGGCCCACTGCCTGGAGCATTAGGTTCAGGGGAAATGGCCAATGGAAGTGCAGGTCAGGTCATCAAATTGCAGGGGGGAGTTAGCGGTGCAGATGGGTCTGCTCTCTCTAGCCCCTCACATTCTGAACAAGGAGGTCATTGTATTTTCCGACTATAGTAACCGTATCGTATCTCAGAAAACAGGGAGGTACCGGGTACAGGATCTCAGAGGGTTAGCATTAGAGGTGATCTCATGGGCAGAGAACAATTTGATCTCCCTCACAGCAACTCACATTCAGGGCAAGCTGAACAGATGGGCAGACTCACTAAGCAGAGCACCAATAGAGTCAGAGTGGGAACTAAACCAGGAGGTGTTCAACTCACTAGTTCAGAAATGGGGACTACCCGTATTAGACCTTTTCGCAACTCCAGCCAACACAAAGTTGACAGATTACTGCTCCCTTCATCCTGCCTCTCCATCCAACAGACTGGACGCGCTATCGGTATCATGGCCACAGGGACTGCTGTACGCCTTTCCCCCATTCAATCTAATCCCGAAAGTGCTCTAACGCATAGAAGCCTCGAACTCCCAAATAATGTTCATAGCCCCTTGGTGGCCGAGGAGAGCATGGTTCCCCTTTGTACAGAGACTAACTCTGAGGGGTCCAGGCCGGACCTTCTATTCCAGGTGAATCAAATCCACCCGAATCCAGACCAGTTGAAGTTGACGGCATGGATCCTGAGTGGCAAATCCTAAGGAGGCAGGGGTTTTCAGACAGTGATCGCAACTCTGATCAAATGTAGGAAGCCTAATACTAGGCAAATCTACTGTAAGGTTTGGAATGTTTTTTGTTCCTGGAAACAAAAGAGAGAGCGCTCTAACGGTTTAAGTTACATTTTGGAGTTTCCCCAGGATGGAGTAGAATTAGGTTTCTCGGCCAGTACACTGCGAGTACAGGTGGCCGTTCTTTCGGTTTTCCTTAACAGGCAACTTTCGGCAGAAATTCATGTTAGAAATTTTTTGAAGTCGGTGACTAGGTCACAACCGTCTTCTTCAAAACTCGTACCT